>NC_050187.1:30813385-30903385 GCF_008315115.2 Sander lucioperca
GATGTTCGATACGTGGCATGACGAAATTCAAACTGTAAATATACGAAAGTTATGCCGGCACGAAAGTTATGCCGGAGCCCCGGTCGTCCAATAACACACCAATAACGGTGACTTTCACTGGGTATGGAGTTTGCCTCTTTCTCGTCAGACTGTGTTAATTTGGGTGGGGGAGAGTAACGCCATCTCAAGTCAAAGTAGTAGAACCGTGTTCCAAAGCTAACATCGAAATCGCTGTATTTACACCGGCAGACGCTGCGCAAACCACTTCCGGCGGAAATTAAGTGCATTTGTGTAGAGTTATGGCGCCACCCGGGATTTGGCGCGTGAACTTGTGTATCTGTCTATCGCTCTTTGCTTGCTAGTCTCTTTTTGGCTTTTTAAACATCCTGTCATGGATGTGTTTTGCAATGTGTATTTAAGTGTTCTGCTTACTCCAATTTTACCTTTTATTTTGCTTGTCCAGCTGTTGACTGTGTGGGTTGTGGTTGAATAATTGCAGCCTGTGCAGATGGTCTGGTGGATGTTTGTGAGAATGTTGTTCTTGTTTATATGCCTATTAAAGCTGAGCTGTATTTGAATAGTTTTGATAAATTATATAATACTACTGAGTCCTTTTTGTTGGCTTCTTTTTGTATGGCAACCATACAGATAAGAGTCTGTACAATATATTTGACACACCCACTTTGTCTTTTTCATGTAGGCCTAAACTTTATTCTTATACGAATTCTATGCAATATCAGTACCTTTTTTATGTGCAATACTGGGAATCTTCTCATTAAATCTTGCTTTTTTTACTACTGCTTTCTCTACTGGTTACTGATTTATTATATCTGATGCCTCTTGTTATTGCCCTTTGCTGTTGTAACACTGGATTATTTTATCTTAGTAGTATTAAATAACTACTTATTTACATGTATAGATATTTTGTAGTAGGCCTAATAGTAGTTCTGTGTGTTTTTGTACAGCAAGAAGATAGAAAAGAGATTTATGTAGGCTTAATGATCCATCTATGATGTGCATCGTTTGAGATGTGAACATAAATCTTAAGTTATGGTTCACTTTTTAGCTTTTTATTTCCAACCATATCTCACAGCCTCCATTCCAGTAGAGATGTCCTAAACCGAAGATCAGTATCGGGGGGGGCAACCTGGGCATATTTTATTGAATCGATAATGACAGTTTCTGTTGTTCAAACTGTAACTGTAGTGATACATCTTCTCCCCTCTGGATTGCCTCACATCAATTTCAAGAACCGCTTTCACCCATTTTAAACTCTCACTTATATCAATAATTTAAGCTCATCAACTTTATAAGCCTGACTCAGGTCCTTCTGTATTTGGATCAAATAGTTAGTGAAAAACAAGGTGGGCCAAATTTAGTAGCTGCACCTGTTATTTCAATGTGTCAGATACATAATTAAAGTGGCTATATGTAACTTTCAGTTTGTGTTGATTCTAGCTGCCGCTTTGGACAAAAGTGGTAGTGTTTTTACCACGAATGCTGTCGTAAAGGTCTTTTCTTTACGGTGCTGTATTGCCCACTGTATTACTGAGTTAGCGTTATCGACCGGAAGGTCATATTGTAATGAATATTTGGCTCAGACAGAAAATCATTCATTTACAGTATGATAATAGGTTACTGATGCATATTTGCATTTCAAGTGTTGCATACGGTAACTTAGCCTACTTCAGATGTATCATGAGCTAACCCGGGTAGCACTGTCACTGTGTCACGAGCCAAAGCATTAAGAGTTTATTGTAGCAACGAACGTAATAATAACTTAGATTAATATAGTGCATTGCATGAAATCCAAGGACGCTTTACACAGTTACGGGGGGGGGGAAGAAAATAGTAGGCCAACACAAACACGGACTAAAAACCGGCGATAAATGGAAGGGAGACGTAATAAGTAAGTTAAGTTATTATTATTAAGTAAGTTATTTTATGAATGAAATAGACATATTACATACCTGATGGCCAATTCTGGGTTTGGTTTTGAATCATTTACAATCCCGTAAACGTCTCCATCTGTCGAAAGCCCGACCGAGTCTGACTCGGATGGCCCTTCTAAAATTTCTAAATTCTAAAATAAAATTAAAATACAATTAGGCCTGTATAAAGAAATCTCCTGTTACCCTTTACCTGGCTGCATACTCACTAACTCAGGCTTTTACTGGTGTTACACCAAAATCTGTGACCCTTCAGAATGTGCGCTCTGTAGCGCCGTCTACCTGCCGTAAATCACTTTGGGACTTTGCCGGAAAAATCGGACCCGGCCAGAGGCATTGATTAAAGACTATATAAAAATAGCGTTCTTTTCACTGTTAGTATCGTTTGCTGATACAGGTCATTTATGATCATCAGATGAAAAATAGCACAGTTTCAGAAACATTTAAAAGTTACATCTAGTAACTTTAATCAGCATTCAGGTAAATACAAATATCGGATCAGACATTATTAAAGGACATTCCTCGCCTTCAGTGCTCTTTAAGTCTCTTACCCAGTTTCACACATGTGGTGTCCCCCACAGCTGTTGAAACTGATTTCATACACCACTCTGGCCTTTGTGTCTGCGGGGACCCTGTCTTTAGGGTGTACAAGGATGAGGTGTTGAATAGTTTGTGGCAGGTGTTGACTCTATCCTTGTGATATTTGAGTCTAGAATATTTTATCACAGCGATGTTTTCCCAAGGTCAAGAATACACGCCCGTGCTTAAATCTGAATTAATTGACTGAATTTGTAATGGGTAAACTGACATAGTGTACCACTTACTTTATTTCTTTACATCGACTGTCTGATATGGCTTTCTCACTCATTTTCCTTGAGCCACGCCGCTGCTAAAAGGAGTCTCACAGTTCAATTAAAAGCCCTCTCTAAAAGGACAGAACTTGCATCTACTTAAATAATAAAGGGGCTTATGTAACTTGCAAATATGTTTCTCAACATGCATTAATACGTGACATAATGTAGTAGAATGTGTTTCTCCAGTGCAAAGAACAGACACACCAGCACAACACGGAAGCATTTAGAAATGTCGTTAATGTTTCAGGTGTAGGTGCAAATTGCAAATGCTGCTTATTGAACAGCCACAAAGAGGGAAGCGGTGACTTCCACGAGTCCCCGACATGTAACTGCTGCAGCTGCTAATGACTTCTGAATGATCACAGTCGCCGAGGACCTGAGTATGACAGCCGTTTACACGTAATCAGAGGCGCAACAAAAAGAAAGAGACGTCAAAAATGTAATGCTGATACCTGAAGACATGGGGAACTCTTTTCTCTCTTTTTTTTTTAACTCTAGAACTTCACAAGGACAAAACAAGAGAGCAAAATTCCCCGTCTTGTATGATTCTTGTCTTGTAACATCTACTTTCAGATTTTTTTTTTCTATATTTTCTTGTACTGATTGAAAGTATATAAAAAAATACCTCTACTGGAGCCATGTTTTAAACACACTGCTCAGTTCGTACAGACACGAGAAACCACCACAGAATAATTAGCAGGCCTCGACATTAAGGCTTGTCCGCTTGTCTGGGACAAGTGGATTTTTTTGTAGGGCAAGTGGAAGAGAAATTTACTTGCCCCACTGGGCAAGTTAAAACTCAAACTAAATAAAATGCCATGTTACTTTACATTATGTGCCACTCATTACGTCTATTTTACCGATACGGGACACGTTTGTTTCTACTGTTTAACTGAATTTTATTAATGTTGATAGTGTTTGGATGCCTTCAACATTTTGTTCGAATTCTGCATTAGCAAAACACAAAAAGAAATAATAATTATAAAATGATAAATCTTTACCCGGACAAGTGACTTTTGTGCATGGACAAGTGAAACGTAAATGTACTTGTCCAAAGGACAAGTGCCTCGAAAAGTTAATGTCAAGCCCTGATTAGCTACCTCAGCAAAATCAATAACCCCACTCTCACCATCGACGGCACCATTGTCTCCCCATCTCCCCAGGCCCGCAACCTTGGTGTGATCTTTGACTGCACCCTCTCCTTTGAGCCCCACATCCGCCATGTCATTAAAACCTCCTCCTTTCACCTCCGCAACATCGCCAAAATCAGACCCTCTCTCACACCCCCGCTGCTGAAAGATTTATTCATCTCCTCCCGACTGGACTACTGCAACTCACTTCTCCTTGGCATCAGCTCTACCAACATCAAACATCAACCGACTCCAACTGGTCCAGAAGGCACCAAATCCTGGCACCACATCACTCCAGTCCTAAAACAACTCCACTGGCTTCCCATCTCCCACCGGATCACCTACAAAATCCTGGTCCTCACCCACAAAGCCCTCCACCATCTGGCCCCCTCATACCTCACTGACCTCCTCTCCCCCTACCAACCCTCACGGTCCCTCAGATCCACCTCAACCGGTTTCCTCTCCATCCACAAGTCCAACCTCTGCAGTTTTGGGGACAGAGCATTCTCCAGAGGCCTGTACTACGAATCAAGATCAACATGCCCTGGATTCTAGAGACGCGCGCGTTCACATTAAAGAGGCGGTGTTTGCACATCGTGACCAATTGCAAACGTCTACCCAAGCCACATATTTTACATAAGAAGAGCAAACTATAATTCTACATAAACCTGAAGAACACAGACACGGTTTTACAGGCAAAACGCAATACAGTTGCTGCTTCCTAAAACAGGAAGGAAAGCTGGCAAAAAAAGCAGACGCTGTAAATGCATAAATCACAAGGCTTATCAATATCACTTCCCCATCAGTCAAGATCTGACCATAATTACACTTGTGCATTCCATAAACTGTTGTTGCTTTAGCCTATTATTTCAGTTGCAACCCTGGCAGTGGGAAGCGATCATGGGAGCAAATAAAAAATATAAAAACATAATTCAAACCAATGTGTCGCATTGGTAACATACGGCTCAAGAAGCCGACAAAGATACGTAATTCCCTCCGCTGAAAATCAATATATTTCATAAAAATACCCATCGGGGAATGTTAACGGGTTGTCGGTCTCTAAATGTTTTTTAACTTTTATGAGCGCACCTCTCTCTCTCCGCCCACCGAGCTCCACCTGATCTTCTAAGAATGGTGACGCCGTTATCAATCGAGTGTTGATTGGTCAGTAGGCGGTGCTTTTACACCGGTTGATCTCTAATCTCCAACATAACCTGCTCCCGACCAGGTTAGGTGTTCAGCATAAGTTACCACAGCTATTTAACCCGGTAACAAGTGATCCACCATCATGATACACAAAACTCTGGGTTGAACCTGAAGTTACAGGCCTCAGGGCAGCTCCCAGTCTCTGGAACTCCCTCCCCCAAGAGATCCGCACCTCTGAGTCCGTCACCATCTTCCAGGCCCGCCTCAAGACCATAGACATATATAAAATGGACCAACAGATCCCGTTGCTCTGGACGGAGACCAGTGAAGTATATTAGAAGCACTTTTCCGGTGATGGCTGAGCGTTACTGCGCAGCCTCCAACTGAAAGAGACGACGTAACTGTGACGTGAGCAACCGGTCTGAAAGTTGTAAGTCTTCTGGTAGCTGTGCCAAGAGAAATCTCAATCATTTCGAATATTGCAGAGACGGAGAGCGTAGGTATATGTAAGGAGATAACATAGGCACAGGCTAATTATTGCTAACTAAAATGCTAATTAACATTAGTAATTAAACTTAAACAGCTAATGTAAGTCCAAACTGCCTGCGAGCTTCTCCTGTACTATACGGTAATTCCTCTATTATGCGACAGTAAGTCCTGTGGTTATGACACAATCGTTAGCCTATTTTTACAAAAACGTCTGCTACGGAGCCATAACGTGAAATACAAGGTAATGGAGCCTTTTATACATTGTCGTGTTTCTTTAGAAATAAACAATGGACAAATAGAGTTTTTAAACGCTTCAGATGTGAAGTTATTCACTGTCAAAGTGACGTCAAAATGAATGGCTGTCAATGGGATGCTAACGGCAGGTGATGGCTTGATAGCATCAAGCATAGGAGGTACGCGTTCTGGGGAGAGGCTTACCTCCTTGCTCAAGACCCATCTCTTCACCTCTGTAGCCCCACGCCCCCCTCCCTTTTCATCTGTGCCTGAATCTTGTTTTGTTTTGTTTTTGTTTTCTACCTTGCCTTGTGAAGCGACTTTGAGTCCTTGAAAAGCGCTATACAAATTCAATTTATTATTATTATTATTATTATTATTATTATTATTATTATTATTATTATTATTATTATTATTGTTATGCCCTTCAGCATTTGACCAAATAGAAATAAAAGTCACTGCTTCATACACATGAAAACCATATCTGAGTTTATTGGAACTACAGTATATCTTGCTCTCTAGATCAATAACTAATAAACACATTTCTGTCTGAGGTTCAATCAATCAGGACATGGAGGCAAGAGGTGAACATGTTTTCTGTAAGATGTTCTTTCTATTTTCTTTATCAAAGTGTATTATTGCGACAAAAGAAAACAAGGCAGTTTGTGTTGAAATCATATTTGCCTCCATTTAACCCATGGCGAGGTCACCCATTGCCATAGGCGTCTTGTGTGATTTTAATAGACACCTGTCAGCAAATCAGAAATGAGTATTTTTTTTTCCTCGTCATGGAATGAAATACATAACGTGATTCTTGTTATTTGGTTATATTGATTGATGCACAGTCAACAAACCTCTCTTCTGCATCTGCCTCATAGGCAAAATATTAACACTACTTACTATACATTACTATAACATTAGTTCTTGACATTGAACACTGAGTCCGAAATTTTTGCACCTTAAAAAAATAAATACGATTCATACGATGATCACGTTTACACACTGCAACCCGAAAGTTTCGTCCGTCAAAAAAAATATCGGAACAGGTTCCATTTTCTGTGGTTTTTTTTGCATCCGTCCATCCATCCATCCATCCATCCATCTTCTTCCGCTTATCCGGTAACGGGTCGCGGGGGTAGCAGCTCCAGCAAGGGGACCCCAAACTTCCCTTTCCCGAGCCACATTAACCAGCTCCGACTGGGGGATCCCGAGGCGTTCCCAGGCCAGGTTGGAGATATAAGAAACCATGGCCTCAGATTTAGAGGTGCTGATCCTCATCCCAGCCGCTTCACACTCAGCTTCGAACCGATCCAGTGAGTGCTGAAGGTCACAGGCCGACGATGCCATCAGGACCACATCATCCGCAAAAAGCAGCGATGAGATCCCCAGCTCACCAAACTGCAACCCCTCTCCACCCCGACTACGCCTCGATATCCTGTCCATAAATACTACAAACAGGATTGGTGACAAAGCGCAGCCCTGGCGGAGGCCAACTCTCACCTGAAACGAGTCTGACTTACTGCCGAGAACCCGGACACAGCTCTCGCTTTGGTCGTACAGAGATTGGATGGCCCTGAGAAGGGACCCCCTCACCCCATACTCCCGCAGCACCTCCCACAGTATCTCCCGGGGGACCCGGTCATACGCCTTCTCCAGATCCACAAAGCACATGTAGACCGGTTGGGCATACTCCCAGGCTCCCTCCAGGATCCTTGCGAGAGTAAAGATCTGGTCCGTTGTTCCACGACCAGGACGGAATCCGCATTGTTCCTCTTCAACCTGAGGTTCGACTATCGACCGAACCCTCCTTTCCAGCACCTTGGAGTAGACTTTACCGGGGAGGCTGAGAAGTGTGATACCCCTGTAATTGGCACACACCCTCTGGTCCCCCTTTTTGAAAAGGGGAACCACCACCCCGGTCTGCCACTCCTTAGGCACCGTCCCCGACTTCCACGCAATGTTGAAGAGGCGTGTCAACCAAGACAACCCCTCCACACCCAGAGCTTTAAGCATTTCTGGACGGATCTCATCAATCCCTGGGGCTTTGCCACTGTGGAGTTGTTTAACTACCTCAGCAACTTCCACCAGGGAAATTGACGACAATCCCCCATCATCCTCCAGCTCTGCCTCTACCATAGAGGGCGTATTAGTCGGATTTAGGAGTTCCTCAAAGTGCTCCTTCCACCGCCCTATTACCTCCTCAGTTGAGGTCAACAGCGTCCCATCCTTACTGTACACAGCTTGGATGGTTCCCCGCTTCCCCCTCCTGAGGTGGCGAACGGTTTTCCAGAAGCACCTTGGTGCCGACCGAAAGTCCTTCTCCATGTCTTCTCCGAACTTCTCCCACACCTGCTGCTTTGCCTCTTTCACGGCAGAGGCTGCAGCCCTTCGGGCCCTTCGGTACCTTGCAACTGCCTCCGGAGTCCTCTGGGATAACATATCCCGGAAAGACTCCTTCTTCAGTCGGACGGCTTCCCTGACCACCGGTGTCCACCATGGTGTTCGTGGGTTACCGCCCCTTGAGGCACCTAAGACCCTAAGACCACAGCTCCCCGCCGCAGCTTCAGCAATGGAAACTTTGAACATTGTCCACTCGGGTTCAATACCCCCAGCCTCCACAGGGATGCACGAAAAGCTACGCCAGAGGTGTGAGTTGAAAGTCTGTCGGACAGGGGCCTCCTCCAGACGTTCCCAATTTACCCGCACTACCCGTTTGGGCTTACCAGGTCTGTCCAGAGTCTTCCCACACCCTCTGACCCAACTCACCACCAGATGGTGATCAGTTGACAGCTCTGCCCCTCTCTTCACCCGAGTGTCCAAAACATACGGCCTCAGATCAGATGAAACGATTATAAAATCGATCATTGACCTTTGGCCTAGGGTGCTCTGGTACCAAGTACACTTATGAGCATCCCTATGTTCGAACATGGTGTTCGTTATAGACAATCCATGACTAGCACAGAAGTCCAACAACAAACAACCACTCTGGTTTAGATCAGGGAGGCCGTTCCTCCCAATCACGCCTCTCCATGTGTCTCCATCATTTCCCACGTGCGCATTGAAGTCCCCCAGCAGAACTATGGAGTCCCCCACTGGAGCCCCATACAGGACTCCATTCAAGGTCTCCAAGAAGGCCTAATACTCCGAGCTCCTGTTTGGTGCATACGCACAAACAGTCAGAGTTTTCCCCCCCACAACCCGCAGGCGTAGGGAGGCGACCCTCTCGTCCACCGGGGTAAACTCCAACGTAGCGGCGCTCAGCCGGGGGCTTGTGAGTATCCCCACACCCGCCCGGCGCCTCACACCCTGGGCAACTCCGGAGAAGAAAAGAGTCCAACCCCTATCCAGGAGTATGGTTCCAGAACCGAGACTGTGCGTAGAGTTAAGCCCCACCAGATCCAACTGGTAGCGCTCCACCTCCCGCACAAGTTCCGGCTCCTTCCCCCACAGAGAGGTGACGTTCCACGTCCCCAGAGCCAGCGTCTGCTGCCCGGGTCTGGTCCGTCGAGGCCCCTGACCTTCACTGCCACCCATGTGGCAGCGCACCCGACCCCAGCGGTTCCTCCCACAGGTGGTGGGCCCATGGGTTGGAGAGAGAGGTGCCACGTAGCTTTTTCGGGCTGTGCCCGGCCGGGCTGACGGGCCCTCCATCTGGGCCTGGCTCCAGACGGGGGCCCCGGGCTTCCTCCGGGCAGGGTCACTCCATCTCTACCTCGTTTTTGCATCCGTAGCAAGCATTTTGAGGTGCTTTGACAAGGAGAAGGTATGAGCCTATATCCAGAAATGCACCACAGAAAGATGCTTGCACAGTGCAATTTATCATTTTATAACTCAGATAGCCTGCTGTCAACAGGTCAGGTGGTTATATCCAGGAGGATGAGGATGATGAGGATGATGAGGAGGAGGATGATGATGATGATTATGATGATTAGGAGGAGGAGAATGGAAGAGGAGAGAACGCAGACAGAAAAAGGAGAGCGTCTAGCGTAGTGATGGAGGAGGGAGTGAGGGCAGCGCAACTCCTTCAGGGATCCAGGGTGCCATACGCAAGAAGACGGAGGCAGAGAGGACAGCCTAGGTACTGTCAATTAAGAGAAGCAAGGGATGAAAATGAAAAAAGAGAAAGAGGCAGAGCGACAGCAGCGTCGCATTTTGTATTGTTTTGTGAAATGTTTCGCAACAGATTATTATGCATCTTTTTTTTATTTCAGAATGACGGATGTGAAAAAACGCATACGAAAATTTCAAGGACCTTAACTAGTTTGCTTATTAGGTAACAGTGACAGTTTGCTCGCTGCCTGTTCTGTCATCCTCTGGCGCAGTGCTGCCTGCTTGTGCCTCTGCCTTCAGAATGCCGTAGCGGCCACAGGTTGAAGACAAGTTGATTTTCTTCTCTGCAGCCAGCTGCATCTACAATACTACGTTTTGGTCTAAAAACTAAGATCTTTTATTCCGTTTACGCCTCGTGTCCACACTAATCCAGCGTCTCCAAGCCCCTAAAATGGAGACTTTTGGAAAAACTGCAGCCCCAGATTTAAGTTTAAAAAGTCCAGAGTTGCGTTATAGTCGGGACGGGCACAAATGTGGGCCTTTGGAAAAAGGTGAAGGCACGTCAGTCAGTGTTATTGGTTACGTGGCTTACACACTTTTCAGTAATGGTTCCACTTCGTTGTCGGTCCAAGCTAATAAATCCCTGCTCTTACTTGTTGCCATTGTTGTTCTTTCTCCAAAGTATTTTCTGTTTTTAACTTATACATCCATGATTTTTAACCGCAGACTAACTTTACACAATTTGCTTCCTGTTTACACCGGCACACACATGCCCAGTGTATGGGAATGGTCATGTAAAATGCGTTTTCAGACATGTTAATATGGAGGTTAGTTCTAACCTGACTCCGCCAGATGGATTGCTTCGCATTTGCTCGGCATATCCATCTGGGAACTTTCCGTTGGAGAACTTTTGGGAAGGGGCAAAAATACTGGTTAGCTGATTGGATAAACCACCTGTCTATCACCACCTGTTGGTGATAGACGGGCCAAATCAACCAATCAGATCAACGTAATATCAAGCCCTTGCCGAAACCAGTTGGGAGAAGAGCAAAAACAGCTTTTCCTCCGAGAAAAGCCTCCAGTGCCGTTTTTTGCTCTTCTTTCAATGAAGGAATACTTTCTAATTTGGATAAAACTTGCGCGATAGCTACGCTCATCTCATCCGTGGAAGCCGCCATGTTGTTTAGACTGAACAGTCGCTTCTCTTGCGTCACACCTAAACCCGCCTCAAAACCAACGCTGATTGGTCGGTCGTTTGGCGAACGGCTCCACATTTTCTCTATCTCAAGATGCCAGACTGATCTGCGAGTGGAAAACTGGAGCTCACGAGATCAGGATGGTCTCACGAGGCTTGGTTAGTTCTGCTACTGGAGCTAAAACTCTTGTGTGGATGGAGATTGTTTTTGTCCTCTCAAAACCATTAAAAAATGAAAACATAAATGTAGCCTTAATTTGATTGTAAATTAGTTTTTATAGCATCAGTACTTTCCATATTATTAAATGTGTAATTAGGCCTAACTGAGATTCTATCGTTTTAAACGTGGTATCGAAAAACCAATATATCAAAACTTTCAACTTTCTTACATCAGACAACATGCATGTTACCATGTAAATAACTTTACACTATTGTTTTCATTATTGACTAAATCTGCAATTATTTGCACCGTTAACTGATTAATCATTTGGTCTTGATGTCAGAAAACAGGGATGATCAACATGTTTTGAAATTACTTTTTTTTTAAACTAACCAGTCCAAAACCCATTTCATTAAATTTATAATTTAGAGTGATAATAAACAAAGAAAAGCAGTACAGCTTGACAATTTGAGTAGCAGCATTTTTCTCTGATAAATGACTGAAAACGTTAATGGATTATTATACTTTCTGGCCTCTGTTTATTGATGAATTATTATTATTATTTTAGCACACATTTATACGTTTCAAATAAAGAGACCACATCAATGTTTAATTGAAGAAGGCAGTGTTTATAGGCCCATGGGTTGATAAATGGGATGTAAAAATTATTTTAATATTTGTTTTTTGAAAAGCAGAATGCAAGATATGACAAATCACAGGCTATAAAGCGGTTTTGTCTCTATTGATTGTGATTAATTGCATGGAGACTGACTTGCTGGATACAGTTGCACCAATCGCATTTATGCTAACTACTTGGCGATTGACTCATACCTTGCTTCATTCACAGTCACCGTCAGCAGAGTTTCACATAAAATCAATTTCTATCTGTTTTATCCTGTTCCGAGTGATTTTTTTCCGTACAGAAACTCAAGGTTGGCATGGCATGTGATGGCTTTTTCTGAAGCTTTCAATATCAATATGTGCAGACAGGGGAAAATACCTCCTTGAAAAAATTTGACCCTGGGTATATTGCATTTGTGTACAGTATGTCTTAAAAGTGCTGTTTTCTGTCTATGTTTTTAAAATAAATGTCCCCAGCCAACACAGCAGCTGATTATTCCTATACTTCTGCAGAGAAACGTTAAAACGTCCTACCAAAGGTGGACAGAACATAAAATCGATTTCTTTTTGTTATTGTTGTTATCTTGTTGTTTCCTATGTTTTTCTTTCTTTCCTAAAACCAGTTGTTTTTCATAGTGCCAGCAGCGTTGCACTGGGCAGCTCCCAGAGCTTTATTATATCTAGAGCTGATCTGCAGGAGTGATATCTGAGCCAATCGCTGCATATTGTAATGATTGCTATTGGCTAAGTGAAGCCTGCCAAATCCATTTTCAGCTGTTTATTATAACCCATAGTGCTCCTCAAATAACACTATTGTGCTCTGTTTCAACACCAGATCAGTTTCTAACTCAGAGACTTTACTGTTGAGATAAACAGCAGCGCTTCAAGGAAATATCCACACTCACCGCATGCATCACTAAGCAATACGAGCAGAGCACTTTGGGTTAAAAACAGCAACATTTTGCAGGTAAACAATTCCTCAGCAGCAGAGGACTGCTGCTGGTTGAAACCTGCATTTGATTTTACAAGTCAGGGCTCTCAGTGTTTTATAGTGGAGAAATGCAGAGCGCCTTCCTTAATGTCAGAAGATATTATTACAGTTTTATGAAAAACAGTGGTGCATTGAATTCTGATTTCCCCACATCTCTGTGGCACTTTGTCAACACTAAAACTCTTAACTTATTGGACGGACTATTTACTTAACGCTGTGGTAGGCACTTTATTTTTGGCGTCTTCGGGCAAAATTCCATTATAATTTTTCAGCATTGTAATTCAAGTGGTGTCAGAGAAAACTAGACTTCTGCACCTCCTCTTGGCTCTGTATTCAGGCTTAAGTAAATATAGCGTGTGACAGGAGACTTTGGCCAATCACAGGTTATTTCAGAGAGAGAGAGAGAGAGAGAGTTCCTATTGGCTCTTATGTGCTTATATTGCCCGTGCGACAGAGAGGGGAGAGCTGCAGGAAGAGTCTCACTCTACTACAAATTCTGGCGTTTCTTTGCATTCTACCTATTGCAGCTTTAAATACGGCTGTGATGGTATAGTTTTTTTCTTACCGCGGTGAAGAAGCAACGTGTCACCGCGGTATCGCGGTTAACCGCAACCCCCTTACGAGAGTAGCGTAAGTTAGAGCAAGAATAGCAGGGTGCCTTAAGTGAGTGATGTCAGTGCTCGTGTGGTCGCAAAGGAGAGCGAGCGCTAACGGAGAGTAGCGTACGAGTGCAGCTGTGAGGAAAAGTGTGAGGAAAAAGAGGTAGCAAAGATGATGTAAAGTGAGTTAAAAGTGAACAATAAAACAACGAGCTTCTCAAGACACGGTGGCTTTATCTGTTGTCAATACTGCCAGTAAAGTGAATGGCGTTACCCCCGAAAAAGCATCGGCTTAAACCTTACATCATATGTTGCAGTCATAGACTGTATAAAAAGATTGCAGTGTTTCCATTTTAGCTCAATGTGAGAGTCTTTACTGTGTCTTGCTGTCATTTACGGCCGCGCTTCTTTCTCTCCTCTCCGTTGATCTATTCCACAGACAGTTGAGAATGCTCTATTGTCAATAAAGTTAAAAAATAAATAAATAGTTTGCCGACAATGGCGAGTGCAGACACTTCACAGCTCAGCGGTCTAGCAGCTGAGCAGACAGAAAGCAGAGAGGGCGACTCGGCAGTCCGCTAACTTGTTGCTCTCACTACCAATATAAGCTGCTCCGTTTAGGCTACAAAACGTGCATGCAGGCTGAAATTTAACCGTGCCGTTTTGTCAGGATTAGTCTATGAACAGAAGGAAACTCCGCTAGCTGCTAGGCTAAAGTGCAATGGTTAACAATGCAGCGGTAATGTCCACCTCAGCTGACAACAGAGAAATGTCTTTGCCTTCCCAACTGTGTGTTAAACGTTACCTGTAGTAGTAATAATAATAATAATTTATAATAATCTAACACACAAAAGAAACCCCCATATATCCTATATAATATCCATCCTCTTGTGCAAAGCTGAAGTGACAAGCAACTTATGTTTTTTTCTCTCCATAACCTCTTGAAATAGGAGAGAATACAGTCTGTTACGGCTGTAAGCAGTCCAACAAAGTACACTGAGAGATGCATAAACACACTGTGACGCGCTCGAGATTGTATTGCAATGATTTATTCCTCCACACGTAAAATCCAATTAGCACTGCAGTTACCAAATGTAACTTTGTGAGTCAAAATAAGTGTGTTAGTGCGGCGGAATAAATCATTGCAATACAATCTCGAGCGCGTCACAGTGTGTTTATGCATCTCTGTGTTTAGTCCCTCGCGGCAGCACTTTGTTGGACTGCTTACAGCCACATTATTCAACAGAAAGTGTTCGCTCCCAGGCTCACCCCCTCTCTGTCAAAGCCCAAAAAACCCAGGTGAACAGGTGAAGCAAACAAATGTTACCACTTCTGCTCAAACCGCGATGAAAACGCCTATCACCTACAATATAAGTGCACAACACAATAATCAACAAACAACATAAATGAGACCATAAACAACATACAATATGACAGTCGATGTCGATGTCGATGAGGATAACTAAACAATGATTATTGCTTTCATAATATTTAATATCACACGACATCTGTTCTCCTGTAACCTTCGGCAGCAAAAAGTAAAAAAAAAAAAAAAATGCTGTGATGGCGGTGGTGATGTCATCACCGTGGTAGTGGCACGTCACCGCCGGTATTGCGGTGATGCGGTTATTGTCACAGCCCTAGCTTTAATATCACAATATTTTAAATTTTGTCTACCTAATATTGTAATTATCTTTCTTTATATTTCAATTCTAATACAGCTTCTGCCTGGTCTCTTCAAAGAGCACCTAGGCTATTCCACATCTGTCTGTAGAAGAGGGAAACTGTTGTCTGGTTAAAGGTGTTTTTGTGGAGTTTGTGTATGTCTGACTACTGTATACTCCATGTCAAATTCAATTCTGAATATGAGTGAAGCTTTCATATACTGTACTTCTATATTTAACAGCCAGTCAGTGTTTCAGCTGACCCTGTAGATTCATCATGCCAAAGACAAATTTTACTGCCATTTTCCTCTTGATGGGCTGTAATTTTGAACCTTGCCTGCAACCAAGAGTGTAATTAACATGTCTGGTTTATATTAAGGATCATAAAAATAATGTCAGTTGCTCTTGTGGTATATAAAGGGGCTTTCAGATACGACGCAGTGTCCAGTAAGATGCAGTTAAATGAAGCAAGGGACAAAGGACAGGGCAGGACAAAGTAACCCCCTGACATTATGTGCACAAGTTAATGTTTGAAATTGTAATGAAGTAGTGAGAAATATATACAAACACATTTTAAACCTCCAATCCATAATTGGTGTTCAGTGTAATTCCTATTCAGCGTATGCAGTTTATGAAATGCAGTGTACTTCTGTATTTGAATTTTAAATTTGAAAACCGATTTTACCTTGTCATAGTTGAATAACGACAGTTTGGTGGGTAAATAGGACATATATAGAACCTCAAAATCCCATTGACATCCCTTTCCTCTGCAAATCTCACAATTTGAAACGGCCTCTGAAAACGGGCAAATCTCAACGAAGCTAATAGTTGACGTCAACTCGATGGCTCCTCCTCATTTGGCTCTAGTCTCTATCTTTGTCACGCCCCAACATTTACATAGGCTACACCACTGATCTGAGGTCAGCTTAGTCTTCTGAATAGGTTGCGCAGCTCTCAGAAATTGTATACATTGTTCATCTACTATTTTATCACTAAATTCACTTCTGAGACTTTTTTATGCGAGAAATCAACTATGTAGAGGTGAAATATGGGCCGTTTTACGAAAACTGATGGCTAATTGCAAATTTTGTCCGACTGTGTGTCGGAATTCAGCAGCCGGTTCTGCCTGGGTTGCTGCCTCGCCGCCCGGCCTGTCCTCCTTCACAGACCCCGGCCCGCTCTGAGCTAGATGGAGCTCCATCACGGCCGGCAGCCCGCGGTGCTCCATACAAAGTCACCGTTTTTGGGTTACTGGACTACCAAACGCCGCTGCCCTAACAGAGCTCCAGGGCCTGCAGCTCGCTGCTCTCCCTCCTATCTCCTGCTAAATGGCCGGTGTGTGTGAGTGAGAGCGCGGTCAGCGAGCTTGTTACGCCCTATCAATGAGAGCTAGCTTGCCTCCTAACGAGACCTCTGAAATTCACAAAAATGCATTAAATTGAAATCGGACAAAAGTGTTAGCTAAGCTTTGTAAGACCTTAGGGTATCTGTGATATACATGCCGTGACGAAATTCAAAGTGTAAATATACAATAGTTATGCCGAAAGTGTAACAGCGATCTTTTCCCATAGGAATGAATGGGACACATAGCCTAGCTAGCAGCTCCTCCTAACGATACCCCTCAAATTCACAAAAATGCCTTAAATTGAAATCGGACAAAAGCGTTAGCATTGTAAGACCTTAGGGTTGCTGTGATATACATCCCATGACGAAATTCAAACTGTAAATATACGATAGTTATGCCGGCAGCTGGCTGCCGGTCAGCTCCGCAGAGCCCCGGGCCCCAGTAGTCCAGTAACCCAGAAACGGTGTCTTTGTCCTGGGGATGGAGCCCAGCAGGCTGCCGCTTTCTCGTCAGACTGTGTGGAGCTCCTGAAGTCCGACATGTCTTACCAAATTTGCAATTAGCCATACATTTTCGTAAAACGGCCCATATTTGAGCTTTATATAGTTGATTTCTTGCATAAAAAAGTCACAGAAGTGAATTTAATAACGAAATAGCAGACAATGTATAACGTTGCAGTGTCTGAAATATGAGACCTGCTGTCTCGTCTCCAATGTATGTGTATGTGGTTCGCTCAACCAATCAGCGCGCAGCTCATCTAAATAGTCATGAGCATACCATATTTGGAAGAAAGGCTCTTGTTCCAAATAGAGCCATATTCACAGGGTAGTTAAGGGCCCATAGAATAGCACTTGGGCAATTTTCAGCCCAACCAATGTTACATGTTAGGAGACCTTAAGGAACAGTGTGAAATACCCTATATAATCATTCTATCACCCCTTTAAGTTACCAGCTAGCGGTAGCTAGCTAACTTGGTTAAATTTTTCAAAACAAATCTAGTGGTAGTCTTGCAATTTCTGACCCTGCAAGATCCCCAGTCTTTACATATTATGACAGTCTTTAACATTAGATGTGAGATGATTGTCTTTAGATGTGAGATGGTAAATGGTCGTTGCCATCCTTTACTATTTATGTGGATCTACGTTACTATTTATTTCATATCAAATATAATTAATGCAACCGTTTCTCATGGTGTATGGTGTGTTGCTTTGCTTTAACTTATAATAAGCAGACGAGGCGTGATAGCTGAGTTTTCATATTTACTTGACAACTTGCACATAACAACAGTTCAGTGCTACCCGCATGGCTACATACCACAACTGCCGGATAATGGAGTTCTTCACCTAATGTGCTCATAACATCACATATGGTAATAAGGAACTGTTATATTGCATACTGTGGCATGGTGGAATCTCTCAAATGCAGTCATTTTGGGGAAGATTCAACGTTGATCAGGGATGTTAACTTTGTGTCTGTCTTCTGCTCTTGGTGCTTCACATGTTGCATGACTTAGGGATCTATGTCCTGCATGTGAGCCACAAGCATGTGTTATCTTTCTTTATCAGATCTTAAACTCTGCTTTTTTTAAACATAAACTGATATTTACGCAAGAAAAGTAAATGGAAGAAACCGCTGCTGGCTTAAAGTTATTATTTTTAGTAAGAAATGCATTTCCTTGTCATACGGCAGCATCTGTGACCGTTGACATTATTGCAGTTTGGAGAAGCTGTCTTTGCTTTGTGCATCTTCAGGAGAGGATTTTGGTAAGAAACCATGGTGGGATTTCATTTCCCCAGCTTCTTCTTGGATGCCTCCTTACTTTTGTATGTATGGAGTTTTTTGTCACAGAGTGCAATGCAACACTCATCTGAGAGCACCTTCGCGGATCGTAACCCTGATGGGTTGTGTGAATAGTTTCTTGTATCGTGGCTTTGACTCCCAGCTCTGACTGCAAGGTTTTATCTCTCCACCAATTCCACGAATAATTGAAGAAGTTATATCCATATAAACAAGTTCCCGGCTGCTCGCATTTCTGTCCCTATCATCACCCATCTCATTACCTGCAGTATTATTCATCAATACTCCCACCTCGATACCCCACTCCCTCACCAGCAGCACACATATACCCCCACTGGGAAGGATGGCAGCCTCTGACAAGCCCAGAGTAAAGTGTGTGTGTGTGTGTGTGTGTGTGTGTGAGACAAGTGCTGACAGTCCAGGAGCCTGGCCTCGTACAAGGTCAGCATCTGTGAGCTTTATCAGTGTGTGTAAGTGTGTGTGTGTGTGTGTGTGTGTGTGGTTACAAACAATATACCACCTGTGCCCCCCTGCCATGCCCGCACCCAGCAGATGCTCTGAAAGTCATACTCAGTCTTATATATATACACACACACACACACACACACCTAGTCATGAGTACCATGCAGAGTTATCAAAGTCAGCCGAGGTTAGTTGTAGTGTTATGAGTGTGATGATAAAATATGGACCATAAATTCAGCTCACATGGAGGGAGGACAGGCCTAAAAGCTCACTGACACATGCAATACACACAGAGGTTCACACATCTTGGGACGACTGTGGTGAGTTTTGACTTAAATGTGGGTGCAAACAATGAAAAACTGGATTTGGATTTTTTTATGTTGTGAAGGCGGACCTAAAGTGGAACAAGTTGGTGGGGGAAGAACGTTTTCAGAGGCAGATTTTGTCACAGGTTCCTTTTTGTAGTGATGAAGTGAAAGAATCCCATCTGACTTTGTCAGACTGACTGATTACGTAACACTGGTTCTGTCATTTCCAGCCACACCATTGAGTAAAACAACTGGTTCGTCACCCGATTTTCCTTTTTTAGAACAAGATTCAGCTTTATCTGCACACGTACGAAGAATTTGACTCGTTTTTCTTTGCTCTTAATGTTACACACAGTTCTAAGATCAGTTTTCATTGAGAGATATACAGAATAGACATACAGTTAAAAACAAGGATAACAAAGTACAAATAGATGTGTATATAAATATATATTAAAAGCAGTGCTTAATTTATAAAGTGGGAGGTCCCGGAGCGCAGAGGGGGGGTGGATCCGGCGACTCAAAACGAGGGTTGGAGGTAACGGAACCAAAAAAAAAAATTACACCTGCCTACGTAGCTTCTCTGACTCTGACTAAAAAAGCCTAAACAACGCTGTGTGTACATCAGGGCAATGTTTATTTTTTATTTCAGAACGTGCACTGCATCGGTGCGAAATGTAAAAAAAAATTAAAAGTACACTGCAACGATCGTTTTCACAAGCAGCAATTATCCATCGTACAATTAAAACAAAAACCCACCGTGGTCTCCACATTCTTGATCAGCAGAAACGATTTTTGCTTGTTTGGGATCCGACTGGCCAACGTACTTGAAAAAGTTAAGCAAACTTTGTTGTCTTTTTGACATTTTTCCCCTGAGTGAAACAAGGCTATAACAGCAATCTCAACCAGTACAAGCGCTTGTGTCACTTGAAGTGCAGCGCCGCGCTGTTGAAGTGCCTCCCCCCCCTCCGTCCCTCTCCCCACTCCGTCTTACCCTGAAAATTCACCTCACAAAACGCATTGAAAATGCAAACACAAGACTTTTGTGGAACTCCAATGGGGAATAAAGACTAACAAGACAGATAACAACATTGAACACTACACAAACAGTAATTTATTTTTTTCATTTAGGCAAATTTTTCATAGTGACGCAGGAGGTGCCAGATCCAATAAAAAAGGTTCCGGATCCAACGTCGGAGGTGCCAGAACATGTTCCGCCGTGTTCCGGCTCAAATTAAGCCCTGATTAAAAGCGACATACAAAGAATTTCACTTTTTCTTTGCTCTCAATGTTTGTCAGAAAACTAAGACCCAGGTTGTTGAATCTGGATTGTTTTTAACATTGTCATGTATTTCACTAGCACATGAACACTTAATAACTTATGACATTATTATTATTATTATTATTATTATTATTATTATTATTTAATGACATTATTATTATTAGTATTTGAGAAAACAGCCAATTCTAACTGGAATTGTCATTCTGATAGTAGTACATGCTGACCAAACACTCACCCCCTTCAGTTTTTTAAGACAATATACTTTGTTTTCCTGGAGGTCAGGACAGAGCCTCCTCTAATAACAAAAAGCGAGACACCAAAAATTGATTAGAATTTTATTAACACTTTAATAAAAGCGTCTGGTATGTCAAGACAGAATGTTTGAATTTTAAGCAGGCCGAAAACAGCGCTACTCGACAGGAGGCAATACTGTGACGGCAAGAGCCAGAGGGAGGCATTATTGTTATTGTCTCCCTTGGTGGTGACTCGCTTGCAATGTTGCATTGCTATTAGAGAGCAACATAAAAATAAAATCAGATTAAATGCACATGACAGGAGGCAAAGTCTCCAACTGGAGTCACGTTTATGACAAGCTTGTTGCCGTGACTGCATGATTTATTTGGCCTCTCTGGTAGTGGAGGCGGCAAGCTGGGAGTTTTCTAATTCCTTTCTCCATCATTTCTACAGCCATCAGTCAAAGCTGCACAGAGCTGAATGTGAACGCTCGATAAATTGGCTGTTAATGCTGCCAAGTTGTATTTCCAGACTTTATTTCAAGCCTCGTTTGAGATTTACGTTTTGAACTTCTGCATTCTTGTTTTAGCCTTTTTAACAAGACTGACAGCTCTGGTTCTTCTGCTTATCTCCCACTCTGTCGTGTCACAGGCTGGGTTAGTGCCAGAGATTAGTCAGCAGTTCAGACTGACATACATAATTCCTACTTGGAATAATGGGAAACAAAATCCTGTGCAGAATGCAGCATGTGTTGGGCAGAGTATTGCCGTTTTCACAAACTTCAGACTATGTCGGAGTATTTTTTTTTATTCCAAAAATAACGCCAAATTTTTGTTTTCATCTATATTCATTCTGCAGCGACACACCGCCGTGAGTCCACGAACGAGGCAACTGTCTGTGGTTAGTTAATGTCTGTATCATTCGAGTGTGTTATCGCAACTGCTAAAGTCAGTTGAAATGTTAGTAGTTAGGCTCGTTAGTAGTCTATATCCACGACGTTCCACTTCCGGGATTGCTCCGATGCTGCCATAAATTCCGCCAGATGCCCCCCCTTTTTGACCAAAACAAGTTCCTTCCCGAGGCTATTTTGCAGCGGCACCGCCATTGTGTCCGGGGCTTAGCGCCGCCCAAGATGATTATGATTGGTCTGAAGAAATGCCAATACATTGCTTGTAAAGAAATAACGGGAGTAACAGGTGAACCAGCTTTAAAAGTGACATATTTTCTTTTTAAATAAGTGCTGTGGATCCAATTTATGCGGATGTGAAGAATAGTTCATGTGGATTTGAAACTTTAAAGTGTTGAATTGAGAACAGAATTTGGTGTGGTGGTTGCTTCTTTCCCGTTCAGATGTAATGTTCGTTCAGATGGTCTTAATTTAGAGCAGAATGCCTTAACCCTTGTATTGTCCTTTGTGTCATGGGGACTTGGTTAGTTTATTTACATTTTGTATTAGCCTGTCCAAACGCGTTAGATCGCAGCACGGGTCTCTGGGACCCCCCGTGCACATCACATAGTACACAAGGGTCACTGGGGCACCCGAAGCGCAACGCCAGGCCAATGCAAAAACGTCAAATAAACTGAACGGGTCCCAGGGACCCGAAGGATAACATTAAGCGCTCTAGAGGCCATGCAATTCAATTTTCTGAGACTGGAAGAAAAAAAAAACCCAAACTAAATTAATTTTCTAACCCTGCAGACAGATTCTTCTGAATAAATTGACTTAAAGGTCCTATGACATGCTGCTTTTTGAATGTTTTTATGTAGGACTCAGTGGTCCCCTAATACTGTATCTGAAGTCTCTTTTATATAGACCTTAGTGGTCCCCTAATACTGTATCTGAAGTCTCTTTTATATAGTCCTTAGTGGTCCCCTAATACTGTATCTGAAGTCTCTTTCCCAAAATTCAGCCTTGGTGCAGAATTACAGCCACTAGAGCCAGTCCCACAATGAGCTTTCCTTAGTATGTGCCTGTGTTTGTGTCTGTAGCTTTAAATGCTATTGAGGAGGAGAGAGGGGGGGGCAAGGTGGAGGGTGGGGGTGTGGCCTTGACCAACTGCCATGCTTCGCTCGTTTGCAAGCCATGATGTCTATCTTTCTCCCGCGGGCCAAATCCGGCCCCTCGCAGATTTTGATCTGGCCCGCATATCAATTTAGGTTCACAATAAACTTCAGCCCACCTAGTTTTTGTCACTTTTGGCACTCTTCCCCCCCCCCCCCCGTTTTTTAAGTTGTTTGTTGCTTTTTTTCGGCCTTTTTTCTATGATGGCTAAGGAACTTTTTTAGGGCTTTATGTCAACCAAACTGTAAGGGAGAAGACTTTATAAGACAATCAATAATACAGTCAAAGATATTTGACTTTTTCAAAATGAAAGCATGTTAATAAACTCTAAATGTCTGGCCCTTGATGTGATTCTTATTTTCCAGTGTGGCCCTTAGTGAAACTGAGTTTGACACTACTTGTGTTCGCATAGAATAGTGGACCCAAAATGCAGAGAAAAGGCAGATAGGCAGGCAGCAGGTAGAGCTCGAGGATTTATTTAACAGTCTTTACAACAAAGAGTCCACAAATCCAGCAGGCAAAAACTAATGTCCAAAGTGAAGCAACAAAAGAACAGAAAAAATAAAATGAAGGAAAAACAGAAACAGAAACTACTGACCAAAAACTCACGGACAAGAACACAGGTGAGAACCCGGTTGGGAAACTGACACACTGACAAGTCCAGAAGCAAACACACAAACTCAAACAATGATCTGACGCTGGACAGAGGAAAGACAAAGACTAAATACTCAGGGTAACGAGGAAACACAAGACAGGTGACACAAGGCTGGAAAACAGGTGAAACACATTAGGGCAATCACAAGGGCGGGAAAACACAGAGAGTAAAACTAGACAAGACAAGACAGACTATCAAAATAAAACAGGAAACAGAACATAAAACAACACAAGACCGAAAATCACACAAACAGAAGGAAACAAGACATGACAGAAAACCAGGCTACAAAAACGACAGGAAAACAGACTACAATAAGACAAGACACAACACCAAAACCATAACACGACTGGTGTAAAGCATATCAGGCATCTCAGAATTGGACTGTTTCTTTGGTTATTTTTACAGGAGAGAAAGTAGAAGCATTTTATGAACTTTTCATGACCTTGTTACCATTTCATATCTGAAGATTCAATGCTGCAGAGCTGTCCTCACATTTGAGCTGTTCCCAGCAGGTGAACAAACATGCATGGGGGGTGTGGGGGGGGGTTGGACATGTGAAGAACAACACATTTCTTCAAAGACACTACCCGTTTATACAGAAAAATAGCTTCTAAATTATTAGAAATCTCCTGCTCTTCTTTGTCCCGTGACAATAAACTGGATATCTTAAATAACAAGCAATTTTATGACGTCATGTAGGGCTTTAGGAAACTGTGTGGTGTCTTTTAAGCAGAGATGGGGACTCGAGTCTGAGACTCGGACTCGAGTCGCACTTAAGTCGCACAAACAGCTGACTTCAGACTTGACTTGCGACTCGACCCAAAAGACTTTAGACTTGACTCGGACTCGAGCTTCGAGACTTGTCAACAACCTGTTTTCATGCAATTATTGCTTTTTAAATCTAAATGTATTCATGTATTTCTATTTTCTTTTATTGGCGCATATACGTTGGGGAAACGTATGACGAGCTGCATGTCCCCTGCCCTTTGCCATAATGTGCAACGTAACGCATGCGCTATGCCTTATGTGCGCGCACTCAGAGTTGTGCTTTTTGTCATTAGTTTTGCTTTCAATAACTTTTTAAACAGTGGCAGTAAGCGAACCGCTAAATGCAAGGTGTGTGGCACCGGATCAACGACGTCGAACTTCATCAGGCATCTCAAAACGCGAGGCGGGTATGGCTGCAGCCTGGAGCGTCCCATGTCAAGCCGTCCCGTCTCATGCCGTCTCGTCTCATGCCGAGGCGTGTCCAACGGTAAGTTCAGAGGGTCAAAAATACGAAATCGAATTATTTTCCAGATGGAGATACGGGTAAGTTCATGGGCGTCAGTTTGGTTTGAAATGTGTTGGTGACAGAGACGCAAATTTGGAAGTACATTTCCAGAAGTGCTGGGTACAATGACGCATTAATTTTTTTTTTCTCTTTCGAGCAGGTCATGTTTGAAAGACGCTGTCCTGTAGCTAATGAATAAAAACGTGGTTTAATGTACGTAAACAATGATCAATGATTACCAAATGTCTCTCTCATATTGCTCCTCATAACCACTGAAAACTGTCAAAAAATCCAACCCAAAGTGCAATTATTATGGACGTTATCTGACATCTGACGCGTTTCTGCTTCACATTTTCAGCAGGGCAGCGGAGCGGCTGTGGGTTGACTCCCCACGGTTCTCATGGGCTTTATAAGTCATAATGTGAAAAAGCTTAACGTGGTTTAATGTACCTAAACAACGACCAATCATCACCACATTTCTGGTTAGATTTGATTTTTTGACAGTTTTCAGTGGTTATCAGCAATATGAGAGAGACATTTGGTAATCATTGATCATTGTTTAGGTACAAGCTTTTTCCTCGCCATAGGCGCCAATGAAGAAGAAAATGTTAATCGTGAGAACTTAATCGTTGGATTTCGGTTTAGTTCTTTTGACAGGCTTAAGTGTTCATTATAAGATATGGCCATGAGAAATTTGGTGATGATTGATCGTTGTTTAGGTACACCATACATTAAACCACGTTAAGCTTTTTCACGTTAAGCAGAATGTCCCGAGAGAGAGAGAGAGAGAGAGAGAGAGAGAGAGGGAGGGAGGGGGAGAGAGAGAGAGAGAGAGAGAGACTTTTTTTTGCATCTGTCGCTCAAGAATTATATGTGTTATGGACTTTTTTTTAACTAAATTGAGCTAGAGGTTTTCAAAAAAAAGTGGTGGGTACAAAATGACTCATGATGAAATCTGGTAGGTACGCGTCCCCACTGTCCCCACACCGAAATCGACGCCTATGGCACGTTTGTTGCAATCAATTGAAAAACGTTTAAACTGTTAAAGTAACAATTTTAGCCATACATATAGTTTTCTGATTTCTGGATGTTATTGTTGTGTCCCTGATGTTAACGTACATTTGGTGAAACCTGCATCAGCATTGGTTGACATTTGTTAGCGAATATTATAACTCTATACCTAGAGCAATTTATGGTTGCAGACAAATATGGTTTCTTTGTGTGATTTTCCTTAAGGTACACTCAGTGTCTTTAAAAAAAATAAAGTATTAAAGTAGTAAACGCCAGCTTTTTTAAAAAAAGTAGTAAACGCCAGCTTTTATTTTGAAAAGTAGAAGCTCGGTGACGGCACCAGGCGGGACGGCATGAGACAGGACGGCATGAGATGGGACGCTCCAGGCTGCAGCCATACAGTCTTGGGCAAAACGCACCCAGGTAGGTCAGTCACTTGCTAATGTGAAAGAGACATTACATTTAGCATATATCATCACAGGTAACAAGCTAACTATCGCAAAGTGTTGTGCTAATACTGGGAACAGGCAAATTGTATCTTTATAGTTAGTAGTTGCTGAGGCTCAGACATCCATGGCGCACAGGAGGCGGGACGCACAGATCCATCTCCCCAGGAACAAACGCTCTGTGTTGGGTGATGCGTAATTGATCCCGTGGATGATTTGTAGGCTACTAAGTGAACAAGGTGTACCCGGTCCACCAAACACTGGGCCGTCTTGACTGTCTAAATTCTGTACATATTTCTGTTGCTGTAGTCCTATTTACTATTTCATTATATCATCCATGTGTGGTGCAGCGGATCCGTGCGCACTGCCACCTGCCGTGGAGATGCTGGCCTCACTAACCTCTCCTCCTCTGAGTCGGATCTCCCTCGCGCTGGACTCAGTTTCACTGAGCGTACCAACACTTAGAAAATAAATGGCATTACATCAGTGAGTTCAAACTGCTTATTGTGCGTAATTTGGACTGAGACTGAGATGCATGTTGTTCTGTAAGTGGTGTGGCGCTGCCACTATTCTCTTGATTTCCACTTCGACATTTTTTTTTGTGAAAGAGACGTTACATTTAGCATATATCATCACAGGTAACAAGCTAACCATCGCAAAGTGTCGTGCTAATGATGGGAACAGGCTAATTGTATCTTTATAGCAGTGATGCTGGGTAACGCTCTAATCTTACTCTAATCTGACCACTTTTTTCAGTAACGAGTAATCTAACGCGTTACTATTTCCAAACCAGTAATCTGATTAAAGTTACTTATCCAAGTCACTGTGCGTTACTATTTTTGTCATTTTCCTTAGCAAAATTATATATTGTTTTTGCTTTCTTCTTGCGTCTCGGGGAGTGAAGTCACGTATGTATGCGACGACAAGTCACGTTTTCAGCATGTGGACAGGTCACGTGTACCACGCAGCGACACAAACGTAAACAACAATGGAGGGAGGAGAGAGATGCGCGTTTTCTAGCTGGAAATACAGTCACTATTTTGAGTTTGTGTCAGCTAAAGATGGCAATATTAAGGGTCGTTGTACACTCTGTGCTGGTGGCGACAAAGTGCTATCTAGCTACAAAAACACTACGTCAAATTTGAAGAAACATTTGGAGTCGCAGCACTGCACAGTCAAACTTACAGAGCAAGTCCCACCAGGTGGTGCGAAGCAGAGAGCAGGAGGTCCCCCACCACCCAAACAACAAAAGCTGGACTTCGGTGCAAAACCAGTAAGTGGGGGAGAGTTGAAGAAGTTGGTCGGGCAGTATGTTGTAGAGGAAATGCTGCCCTTAAACACGGTTGACTCGCCTTCGTTTCGTGCCATAATAAACAAGATCCCTACTACTGTCAATGCCGAGTTGCCTCACAGAACAGCTTTGTCACGGTTGTCATTTTTATGTTGAGGCTGTGGGGGTGTTGTCAGCAGCTGCTGAATGTAACTAATAAAGTAACTTGTAATCTAACTTAGTTACTTTTAAAATCAAGTAATCTGTAAAGTAACTAAGTTACTTTTTCAAAGTAACTGTGGCAACACTGCTTTATAGTTGTATCCATATGATGTGACAGACTTAGGTTAATATTTCACCAGGTCCGAGGGCTAGAGGGATGTGTTAAATGGATATTTCACTGTTGGAAAGATGAATATATCTTTAATTTGGGTAACTTATGTAGTAGAATTTTTTTTTTTTTTTTTTTTAGAAATTGGTGGCTTCTAGGCTGAGAAAAGCCAGAAAATGTGTTTTTGGCTCATGTGGATGAAAATCCCAGAATGCACTTGCTTCTCTGCTTTAGAGTCCACTCCCAAGCCACGCCTACCGTTTACAGACAGACAGACAGACAGTGAGACGTTCAACTCAACTGAAGTGTGTTTTATTGTCATTTCAACCATAGACACAAAACAACGTTTCACCGTGGCTCTAGTGGTGTTACACATTTAAAATATATAAAAACAACATTATATAAAAAGACATACGAACAGGCTACATTTAGTGCACACACATTATAGGCTCCGTAAAGTTCAGCTTATGCATACTAGCATTAGCGCTTGGTGGGCTGTAAACACAGAGTATAAACACAGCCGTAAATTTGCGTGGAATGTAGAATTGTCGGCATTTAACGGTCACAAACTCCATCAGCAGTTAGCAGTTAGTTGCATACAAGCACCCCATTTCTGCACCAAGCAGTCCGTGTTAACACAGCCCACCTCCATGAGTTTTATCCGGTGACACAGCAGGACTAGCAGGCATGTTAGCCGGATAGTCCGGTACACTGTTGTGCTGGTCTCTGTAACAGGCGAAGCACGCGTAGTGTGTTGAGTATTCCGTCTGTAATAAAGTGTCCTGCATATTCTCCGATCTGTACCAATGTATACCGGTGGTACACATGTGCGGTAGTTTGAATGCACATAATTGTTTTAAAAGTTTTCTGCTAAGAAGACGGAGCTTTGTTTAGCGAAGATCAGATTCAAGATGGCTGACGCTTGTTTTGCTTCGGTAAAAGACGACAGTCCAACCCCCTATGGGTGGGTTGAAAACATGCGGAAGTAGCTCCTAGTACTGGCTGTAGTCCATTTCCTCTGTGCAAAAAAAATCTTCCGATGACGCAAAAATCGTCGTTTTGTGTCATCGGAAGATTTTTTCCAGATCCGCAATACAGAGATCTCTCGTCTCAGGGGGACAAAAATACTACCGTGTTTCTACTGATACAAAGCTCAGTGCTAAATTGGTGAAGTATCCCTTTTAAGTAGACTCCATAAAGTTATCCTACAACTGAACCGTTTCAGAGGCCGTTGCCGTTGAGTTGAGCCGACAAAAAGTTACTGTGATGCGGCGACGGTGGTTACGTTCAGGCACCAAAAGGTGTAGTCCCTACTAGTCCCTATGCTCTTAAACATTTGCAATCCATGTGGTGCATACCGTAATGAATATGTGGCAAACATACAAAGTACAGCGCATTACTTTTCGTATATGTATGAATGGTTCATGAGAACAGCCTGAGTAGGTTAGTGACAACAGCTGTGTAATACTGTATTTACATTTAAAATGATTGTACATCCGAATGGAGCTGTATGGTCGTAAAGTTAGTAATACAAACCTCTAACCTTCTGCGTCTGTCTCCAATCCAAGTTTTCTCTGTCTGCACCGAGGACAGTTTATTGGATCACTCTGAAGAGTGTTTTCAAAAATCTTTGTTTTTGGGTGTGAAAAATGATAAAAAGAGAGAGAAAGTACAATTTTCAGATAAGTCTGTTCAGTGTAGGCTTGGTGTGAAGCCGAGGCGTTTCTCTGTCAGTCAGGTTTGATTTGGGCAGTTTAGAATAATGACATTCAAACGGAGATGTTCAGAGTGAAAACAAAATGCAAACCTACACCAAGAAACGGCTGGAAACTGAGTTCATGACTGTAAGTGAATTGATGTTGGCATCTGACAGGCAGCAGCTTAAAGAGCCTAAACGCTTACATTCATGTTTATTTTCAGCTCTTTCCTTTGCTGCAAATTATGGCGAGAAGTTCCGACAGCTTTCCTCTTCCCCACTACCAAAATCTGAAAATACGCTGACATGTTACCAGAATTTTTTTTTTTCCCACTACAGTGTCAAGCTGCTGCTTGCGAGTCGTCTTTACTGTTATTTAAACCAGAGTATAAAAACCGAACTCAAAAATGCAACAAAAAGGTATTTCTGCTAAGCCAAAGAAAGCAAACTGTAGTTGTTTGGAGGAGTGTGTTTGTGAGAGTCAGTGGTCCTCACAAAGATGGTAAAAATGCAGTTTTATTAGGTTTAGGATTCAGCGTTAGAGTTGAGGACCACGGCAACAAATATTTAAGACAAAGTATAAAGTGCTTTCACAGGTGCAGTAATGCAAAACAATATGCTGCATGTGTACGTGCAAGTGTTGATATTTCTGTGTCTGCGTTTGTGGAGGTGTATGACAGGGCAGCATATGGCTAGCCCTGCATGTAGTGAAATATTAAAAAGCAGTGTCAGCAAGAAGGGCACTGTGTGGGTGTGTGTGTTGGAGTGTGTATGTGTGCGTTTGTGTGTGTTTGTGTGTGTGTCCCATGGGGAGTAGAAATCTGCAGGACATAGACAACTGGGCATGTCAAGCTCCCACTGTGACACACACACACACACACACACACACACACACACACACACACACACACACACACACACACACACACACACACACACCCTCTGTCTCTGCCAACTTGTCCTTATCTGCTGGTGAGACTAAATGCCATCTCTCTCTCTCTATCTCGCACACATACACACATTTTTTTAAGGGTTTTATAAACACACTTTGCCTTGTATCAGAAGGTCTTCATCACAGTGAAACTATTCAGTATGCATCAAGAGGAGTTTGTTTGTGTGTGTGAGATACAGAAAGAGAGAGAAAGACATGGGCCAATCCAGGCTTTCTGTGTAATTATTTTTTACAGTTTTCCACCTCCCCCTCTCCCCTCTGAATCACACACTCCTGCCTTGAAGTGATATTTGAAAATCTGTTCTTACAGGATCATCTTGGGGTCGAAGGAATATTTTGACACCATTTAGTGTCTATTTTTGGGAGATGTCATGTTCTGTCCAAATTACACCCCTCACTTCTGTTTGCTCATAATGTTTGATTCATGTTGAGAGGTAAGGTAACACCTAAATAGTCTTGTAATCTGACATTATAATTACAGTTCTATTACAGAATTTACTTCTTTATTTTATTTTTTTTAGAGCTTCAGGTTTGCAATAATTCGATATTTGGCCACTTGGGGCTTAGGAAACTCACAGCACTGGTGTATTATCACCTCATAAAGTTAGTATGACTGACATTTTAGCAAACAGTTGCCTATTTACAAAACCAACAAACATGGAACTAGAGCCTGACCGATATATCGGCCGACCGATATTAGGCATTTTCCAAACTATCGGTATCAGCATTTATAATTTATATAGAATATAATTATAATAATATATAATAATTTATAATATTTTTTTATTTATTTTTTTAAATATTCATTCATCAGAATCATTTATGACAAATGATTCTGATAATTGAATATTAAAAAAATTAAATAAAAACGGACAAAACACCCTTCAACCATGTTGTGTGTTGGCGTTGCATAGTTTGTCCACCAGAGGGCGCTCTACAACGTCCCTGTTGGCAACACTCGTTGATTTTTTTGTTGTTATTGTCTTTTTGTTCAAAGGACTTTAAGTTTCATATCTTAAGTTACGCATTTCTGGATTTTTTTTTTAAATATATATCGGCCGATATATTGGAATATCGGACTTTTAAATCATCAAATATTTGTATCGTATCGGCCTTAAAAATCGTGTTTCAGGCCACCTGATAAATGTAAGTTCAATATTCACTCTCCTTTTAACTCTGTTTTTGGTTTCCACCAACTTCTGACAGAAAACATCTGCCTCTTTAGCTGCAAATTGTTAGCTAGTTTCTACTTTTCTCTGTCTGCCTGAAATATACTGTAATTGTGAGGTAAACCAAGACAATGTAATATATTTTATTTGCCCACTTGGGGAAATTTATTTTCTCCGGTTCTCAAGCCAAATCCTTAAGGACTAAGCTAGTGCTGGCAGAATGAGCTTAAAGAGGCTACAAAGCTCCACCGAGTAACAATATTGATGAATGAAGCTTTTGTTTTTTGGGCCACTTGGCAGAACTCCACCACAACCTGAAAAACATTATGAACAAAGCAGCCTTTTTCTGTGGGTGATACCACAGTAAAGCTCATGGGTGTCCAAAATTGAGATGAGGACGTTCTCTGGGGAATATGAATTTCCTCAGTAAATGTGCCACTTTGGTCATTAGATTTTAATACTTTTTGTGTACAAGTGGAACATTTTGGTCAGAAGGTCACCAGAATCATGAGGAATCATCTTCTGGGGACCTTAAATATTCAGAACAAATTTATTGGCAGTCTGTTGGACCAAAAGCCTGACAGACAGACGGACCAAACAGCTGACAGTGACCTCTGCTAGCAGGGAAGCAAAAACATGTTGAACTGGCAAAAATATGAACACAGAAAGAGGGGGAAAGTACGAAATGATGAAGGGAAGCGTTTCCAATGGAGTACAGACAGATAGATATTTGACTGTACTTCATTGTATCAGAATCAGAATCAGAATCAGTTTTATTGGCCAAGTATACTTACATACACAAGGAATTTGACTTCAGTAGGTGTTAACTCTCTATACATTCGATAGATAGATAGATAGATAGATACTTACTTTATTTGTCCCGAGGGAAATTTATGCATCCAGTACCTTAGACAACCGTAACACAACAAACACATACACACATATATCTCACATACATAAACATCACTCACAGAAATTTAAAGAGTTGTAAAAATAACACATGGAGTGGGATGTAAAGTACAAAAAGTCATAGTGCAAAGCAGTGTGCAAGATGCATATGCTTACATAAAGGAGAAAACTTGAACCAATAACACTCTGTTTTGTTGAACAGTGAGTTATTTGAACATCCGTAATTCTCCATGGTTTGATAGCCACTGATCTGTAGTGGCAGGCAGAATTCGACAAGGGTTTAGCGGGCACAATCAAAGAAAAGTGAAAATGCCAGTGTTGTATTGATTATGTTAATAGACTTCCTGTTTTGCAGGTCTGAAAGCACTGACAAAAACTGTAGGTTAAACCACAACCCACACATGAGTGACAGTAAAAAAAGGATCAATCGTATGCATTAACTGCATGATAATCGATGTGTATCGGCTTGTGAACATCATTATTTCTATCTCACTGTGCGTCTGCAGTAAGCTTGATATTTTATGGTCCTGTTTGATGTTTTTTGCTCTTTCTTTCTACTTTGGTAAAACGACGATGAGGTTAAAAAGCAAACCTTCATTGAATATATGAGTACATAGGGAGGTCCCAACTGGCCTGATAGACAGACAGAAATTTAAGTTTGTGTCAATAATTAGTTTGAAATTATGTTCATGTAAGAAGCTTTCTGTTCAAAGGGGGATTACAATATTTTGTTTTTCCTTAAACCATCAGTAGAGAGAGACATATCCATCCCACAGACATCATTTTCAGTCGGCCCAGAAGCTGTTTGCATCTTTCACACCGATCAAAGAAATATTCAGATTTAAGAGTTATTATGTTGGTAAGTTGACTGTGTAGCTGCGGTGAACTAATGCACGCTTGTGGCCAATTTTTCATGAATGTTGCTATTTTTCTGGCTCTGGCGCAGGAAGACAACTTAAAACTGACCCACAGAGTTCCGATTGGTCGAATTTCTTTTCCCAAGTGAGAGCTGTCAGTCAGCCCCATGGAAGTAAACGTGTTCAGGTAGAAGACAACTTTTTCCCACAAAGATATGGCTGTAAAATGATGAACTAATTGTCACAAACACCACAAAATTACTCTTTGTATGATCAGATCCTTTAGGTTAAATACAAATGGAAAAGTCTAAAAAAGTATAAACTACTTTTATGCCATTCAGGCGGGCGGGGAGTTGGTAACGAGTCAGCCGGCTCAGCCAGAGGCATGGCGCCAATGGAGCCAATGTCTCCTAACATAAAATATTTGTGGCCAAATAAGCAATATAAACAAATAAAAAAAAAACATCTTTGGCTTTAACTTTATAAGAATTTTGATGGTCAAAAATGCAGCAAATCTGCTTCTTCAGGACTGTGCACATGTGATTTCATTACATTTAATTTGACAGTAGCATCTCCCTGGAATCATAAGAGAACAACCCAATCACTGTCATCAGATTAAGATTCCTAAATTATTAAAATCTCATGGTGGGTGGAAATATTACATCACCCTTTTCCAACAAGGCCCCTCCTACTTCAAACCAGTTACAAGACCACAAAAACAAAAATCTCTTTGAGATGGAAACAGTGTGCTTCTAACTTTGGCAGATAATAAAGTGTTCATGTAAAAAAGTAAAAAGGTGAGTAGGGAATTTTGTCTTCAGGAACTTTCATTTCATGTATGAAGAATAAAACATATATGCAGGCAGTAGCTGTTGAGTTTAGTGTTGGGATTCTGTAAGCATAGTTTACAGACAGTCGGAGCCTTTTTTTCTCTCTAATGGTCGCAATAACTCACACATACACACACAGGGCTTAATAGCTTTTATAATGAATGGCCCAAGATAGTGGGCTTAATGGTGGTTGCCATGGTGATAGGGTCAATCGATCAGAAGGTATTGATTGGCCATCGATAACTTCCAGGCGGCAAGCTACTGGAATAGGGAATGAGAGGTGTGTGTGTGTGTATATATACTGTAAGTGTGTGTATGAGTGGTAGGGATTAGCTGTGTATGTGTGTGTTAAGCAGACATTCCTCCACAGCAGCTTGGATATTGCTGTAATAGATTCATGTGTCATGGCGTCACCTCCTGCACCCTGAGTCTGGGTGACGTAAACGATGACATGTCTTTAATTTGGCCCGTTGGTCACCTCGCTCAGCACCTGATGGGAGGCTGAAACCAGCACCGTCTCTGAGTCTCATGACCGTGTGTGAAAGAGGTGAAATAGTGAGACTATATACCTGGGAAAAGAATTAATGATGTGCTAAAATGTTACCATAGTTGCAAACTACAAATCCCAAAGCTGTCTTGGTGTTGTTGGCGCTTCTCGTCTCTGCAGAGCACCAATGTTGGTTCTAAGGTGTATTTGTCTCTTGTTCTTTATTGTTAAATCTTTATTATTTTCTCACTTTTGGGATAATGGTAAACACCTTCAAATCTTCCAGAGCCCCAACTGTACTTGTATAAACTGGCAATTTAATTTATAAAAACAGTGTATGTTGTGTATAAAAAACAATGTAAAGTCGGCCTAACTAAAGCTCTCAGACAGACAGATTAGATTAGTTTGGGAACTATCTATATCTGCCAAATTAATATGATGTAAAAATCCATAAAGAGCCATCTGCCTCCTCACCTCCTGAGTACTGGGTTTGGTTCCTGGAGCCGGGCCTTTCTGTGTGGAGTTTGCATGTTCTTCCCTTGTTTGCGTTGATTTTCTCCGAATGCTCCGGTTTCCTCCCAACATAAAGACATGCATGCTGGGTAATGCATGCTGCCATTGCCCTTGACGTAGGTAGGTACGTCATTACAACTGGTGTAGGTCCCTGGAGGAATTTTTTCTCTGCATTAAACGGTTTGATGTAGGATACATCCCTCATTGGTGTTTATATACTTGGCAAATAAAAGAAATATTAAAATATAGTTTCCAAACATCAGGTACAGAGTATATTAGGTAATATTTAATGTAAAAGAAAATGGCTTCAAAACCCATGAAAACACAATCAAAACCTGGATCATTTCTGTCTTGTATGATTCATAAAGCTTTTACTTGATATTATTTATGTGGATGAGTGGGTGAATGTACAGTAGACCTTTTTCTAGCATCATCTCAGTAGCAAATTAAATGAAAAAGTCAACCTTTGCATCTCTTAGACTGTTAAATGTCAATCTGTAAAGGTTCACTGTGTTCCAGGAGTTATTCTGTCGCGCTGTAATTAACATTTTGGTGTACTTACCGTGGAAAAAAAGAAAAACATCAGAAACCATTAGATGAACCTTTGTGATTTAAATTGTTACTGAAACATTGCAAACCATTAAAAAGCTTCATAACCCATTAGCTCCATTGCACAATGGTTTGTAGTGAGTTTTGGACTCTGATTTAATGGTTTCCACCACATCTTTTAGCAGTGGTTTGTAATGGTTTCCATTACAGGCTGCATTGGTTACTAATGGTTGTATAATTTCCAGTAGATTACAACAGGCAAACCATTACGCTGTAGTTTGTCAGAACGCCTCAGAATTACAGATAAACCATTCAAACTTCTAACTATTTCCACCAACCTGCCTCATCTACTCCCACTTCAATTAGACATCTCCTACAATTCCCAGAAAGATCTGTCAGCTGCTATACAGCTTTTGTTTTATATCACATTACTATTTTTAACCAGAAACCAAAAAAACATACTTTTAACATATGTTTCTATCTTCTATCGTTCATGACAGCAGGTATTTATTTGCAAAAAGGTTCAAAAAGACACTTTATATTCTAAACCTTTAGTAATTAACTCACATCATAGGTTTGCGGTTATAACGAATGTTGGAGCACTCATTGTATACTTGTTATACTTGTTATTCTCAATTTATAGCACAATTTTCTGCCAGTCACCAGAATAAACTGTTTATTTTTCCTAGGGAGGCACGGATATGAAAATGTTGTCCGATGTCGATATGATCTGTATAAAAGTTTTTATGATCATCATTTTTTGTACATACTGGAAAACATGTAAACATGGTGAATTTGGAAAAAGTAATGTCTTTCTTTATTTGCTAAACATTTGAAAAAAACACATAAATAATAGCTATACCGTGTTGTTTCCTCTTAAGTTACAGGGTTCACCATGAAAAACACAAGTCACTAACTAACTAAGTGTTAGTTTTAGGCTACTTTTAAAACTTGGAGCAAGTGTATGACTTCATGACAACAAGTCCTCCAAACAATATGACGATATGGGTCATTGGTTCCCCACCCTCTAATATGACCCATAGGAGCGTTTCATAAAATAGCGCCCTAGCTGTGGCGGAAATACAACCTCCTATCTAAACCAGAGAACGTAGGTCGCAGTTTTGAACATAAAGGTCACAATTTCAAACACGTCTTTAACGTTGTGGAATGGTCGCCAGTTTGGTTATGTTTAGGCACAAAAACTACTGAGTTACACTACCGGTCAAAAGTTCGGGGTCACTTAGAAATTTCCATTACAGACAGAATACCAGCTGAGATCAGTTGCATTGTTTTTTTAATCAGGGCACCAGTTTTCAGATTACATTATGTGCTTACATAATTGCAAAAGGGTTCTTGACTGAAATACATGGCTGATCTTTAATGCAATATCTACATTGCCCATTATCAGCAACCATTCATCCAATGTTCCAAATGCTCATTATGTTTACTAATCTGATATCATTTTAAAAGGCTAACTGAGAAAACATTGGAGAACCCTTTTGCAATTATGTAAGCACATAATGTAATCTGAAAACTGCTGCCCTGGTTAAAAAAACAATGCAACTGATCTCAGCTGGTATTCTGTCTATAATGGAGTGGAATGGTGACCCCAAACTTTTGACCGGTAGTGTAAGTGAGCTGAAGTTGGGTCTGTCTGTGGAAACACTTCAAACATTTCATTACTACGGCATCACCCAAATGTGTCGATTAATTGAACGAAACAAAAACGGACTGGAAGGCGAGTCTTTCTCCCCACAGGTTTAAGGCAGCCTCCCACTGCAGATTCACACCGTGCCAAAGTAATAACTAATGCTATATATCACTGCGGATATGCGACCACACAGAGAATAATTAAAGCATATGTTCAAAGTGCCTGAGTGCATTTTATTCAGTTTATTGTGCCTGTACTGTATAAACTGGCGCAATTTGCAGCCCAGTTCAGGAATTATTAAAGGGGTGATAGATTGCAAAACTGAGTTTACCTTGTCATAGGTGAATAACGACAGTTTGGTGGGTAAAATAGGCATACATAGAACCTCAACGTCTCATTGACACCTCTTTACTATGCAAATCTCACAATTTGAAACTGCCGCTGAAAACGGGCGAATCCCAACAAAACTAATAGCTGACGTCAACTCGGTGGCTGTACCTTAATTGGCTCTGGTCTGTACCTTTGTCACTCCCCAAAATTGACATACAGACCACTGGTCTGAGACCAACTGGTGTTCTGCAGGTGTTGCAGCCATACCCCACTCTGTTGCTGTGCTGTGTGTTTTTCTGTGCCTTAACTGTTACTGTCATTATTTATGGCCAATAACTTGACTTAAACCCTTTGTGCTCTTTTGGGGAGCATAGGTCATTCATGAACTTCCTCCAGCTGCTTCGGTGTTGGCCGATTTTCTCTGCTTCCTTCCAAGATGTTGCTGGCCAATAAGCCACTGTTTAATGTTCATACTTTTCAAAATAAATGATTTATTTTTTATTTTCTGCACTTTTTTTTTTTAATTTTTCCTGTTGTACCAAAAACTGTGACACCAAAACCGCGGTACATACTGAACCGTTACGTCAATAGAAGAAGCCAGAAGCCAGAAGTTTCAGTCTAACTTCAGCTCTCTAATGTAAAATGCTACGAGTAGCTACAAGTACTACAGCCACACCCAGCTGTGATCATCAGACTTATACTGTTCAACCCATAGAGGTCAGTGCAGCAAAGCTTTTCCTCCATACAAGATGTAGTGTGGCGTTAGCCTTTGATCTGAGAGTGCCGCGGGTATATTTGGTCTTGCCCTTGACTCTCTTCCTTGTCATTGCAGGGCTGTCAAACTGATCAGACGTGTAACTGGGATTTAGTCAGTCACGGCTTTGTCCAGAGTCTCGGCCCTGTTCCTGCCTCACTACAAAGTAGCCTGAGCATTGATCCATGATCAGGTTCTGCTCATCAGCTGTTTTGTTGCTGGCAGGGCCGGCAGCAGCAGCAGCAGAGCAGCAGCAGAGCAGCAGCAGCAGCAGAGCAGCAGCAGAGCAGCAGCTCATTTAATTAATGCGGATTTGACTGGTCACACTGCTGCTGCTGCTGCTGCTGCAGTAGTAGACTCTCAGCTACCTGCTGCCACCAGGAGAAAAAAAAACCCTTCAACCATGTCACAACACCACATCAAAGAGATTTTAAAATTTCTTATGGAATTAAGTCGGACCTCTCTCAGTGAGGCCATCACGCAGCTCATCGTGCAGCTGGCAGGACACTTTTGTCATGCTCCCTGTGGCCTAAATATTACCTCCGTCCTGTCGTTTTTGACAGCTGCCTCAGATTTTAGGCACTTGTACGATAATTGTCATCTGCCGTGTTTTAATATAGACACCGACGAGCTGATGTTCAATACGGTTGACTTGTTGCCCGTCAAACTGTCTGCTCTCGTTTGGCACTGGTCTCATTTGCATTAGGCACCAGTGATTTTAGAATCACATTAGTACAGCCTGAGAGGAGATGTAATAGAAAAATTGAAAGGGATTTGGAGAAAATGAGAGAATAATGGAGACATTAAGAGATTGACGGTAGAAGAAAGAAACGGAAGAAGAGAAACAACAGAATTTCTAACTTTCTGTACAAGTAAGATACGTTTTTAAATTATCATAAATCTGCTTCATAAAGTAATAAAGCAGTTATCAACAGCTGCCCGGATAACTCAGAGCTGAGTGCTCTTTCCTTTCTATAGGTCACCATGTTTTACTTATAGTCATAAATATTCATTAAGTCTGCTGATGCAAACATTCTGTAATTTCTTCATGTGTGTGTGTGTGTGTGTGTGTGTGTGTGTGTGTGTATGGGTGAGTGTGTGGGTGCCATATTGCATGTTTGATTTCACTATCTGCTGGCACCAGCTGTGAAACTATTGGGGATTTAAATATTTAACATCTTGAGATATAATTTTCACAAGCTTGACTCCTACGTGGCTGCTGTGGGGAAACGGCTATTATATGTTTGTGTGTGTGCATTTTAACATGTGTTTGCAACGATCTGCAGGTTTGTTTTCGATTACTTGTCTTTACATACACGTGTAGGTGGATTTACAGGATGTGTCTACAGGTTAATTTGCATGTACACCTGTGGCAAACACGATAACACTATTTGGTCACATTGAAATAGATGTTTTCTAGAAAACGTGCCTATATGTGAATTTATTACATGGAAACCGTTTTTACTGTGTTTTCGGCTTGTCCATCCATCCATCCGTCCTGTTCTCCTGAATGTGTCATCTCAACAGATTCTCACTCCCATCTGTAAAATACGGACGCTTGGTCAGGTGCCTTTGTCGTTGTTATTGACGCTAAAAGTCTCCTTTAGCATCATATAACGCGCTTTATCTAACGCGCTTCGTCGGGACTATTGGCATCCCTTTTGACGCAGTTATGTTAAGGAAAAGGTCGTGGGTGGGCTTACGTTTCCGTGACACGCGGGAAGAATGGGACGGTTGGGTTTAGGAAAAGAAGAAAGCGACTTTAAGAAAAGTCACACGCGAAACGCGAACCCCGGTCTCCTGGGTGAAAGACCTGTGTTTGACCCATCAACCACCCCAACCAACCTCCCTACGCGGAATTTCGCCCTTACATACTACTCGCTACCGTAGTCGCTCTTAGTGTTACGTCATCTTCAAACCCCGTGCAGCTGCTGCTCTCCCCGGTACGTTCTACACACACGCTGAAGGGTGCTTTTTTCGTCGCTTTAGACGCTGATAGCCACTGTCCAAACGTCCGTATTTTACGAGTTTGGAGTGAGAAGGGGTTGGATATCTCAGGAACGCCTTGAAGGAATTTCTTCAAATTTGGCAAAAAAAATGTCCACTTGGACTCACTGATGAACTGCTTAGATTTAGGTGGTTCTCAGGATTGTACAGAATTTCTCTTAGCTAGAGCTCAGCTCAGTCGCTAATGGGACAATAACTTCACATACTTTATTCAGGAGATGTATTTGTAGCATTTACTCCTGTCTCATCAAAGTCTGCAAACCATTCCTCTGTTGTGGAGTTTGTACTCAAGCAATGGAGGATTAGTACCCTTAAAGTTATAACAATACTTAATTTGATACCCCCCCCCCCCAACACTTCATTTGATACCCAACATGTAAATGCATGTAGAATTGTTCAGTTGTGTAAACCCCACCACTAGCTGCTGCTGCTGCTGCTGTAGTGGGCCAATCACTCGTCACATTAAATTGAAGAACGCTTGCGGTGATTGGTCTGAGCGGGCCTCGATGCTCTTGTGGCTGAATAGGAGCAAATCCCTGCAGCCTGATTCCATTATTGTGTGGAAAACTTTCCCAGATGAGTGGAGGCTGTTCAGACATCCTTTTTAGGCTATGCAGTGTATATTCTATTCTGTTTATTACCAATAACCTTCTTAATAAGTCAATAAAAACATGACATTTAGCCTTTGGTGTTGGGGAAGATCTCATGGAGGACAGTAAAACCAGGTACATTATACTATAGGGAGGAAATAAAATGGTAGGAAATCACTGACAACCAGTAAAAAAAAACTGTAAAACTGAACTGTGAAAGAGTAAAGGCAGGCAGGTGAGTATTACCAAGTATATATCCGCCTGCCATCTGCACATACATACATATACGTATAAGCACATACATATTTATTGTCATTTTAGATCTTTGCAGTTATTGCAGCGGGGATGTCTCTCTCGGTTTTATGTTCTCTTTCCCTTTTCTATCTCTCTCGCTCGCTCTCTTCTCAACCATGAGATTACCTGACGGGACAGTGAGCTATCAGTGTAACCTACAACCACACTGAAGTACACACACACACACACACACACACACACACACACACACACACACACACACTCTCTTCTTTCTTTCTTTCTCTCTCTCTCTCTCTCTCTTTCTCTCACACACTCACACTCACACACACACACACACACACACACACACACACACACACACACGAGCAAGAACACATGCATCCACCTTGAACAAGCACATGTAGATGGAGCCGCACGCACATGCTGAGGCAGGCAGTTGTAGTTGTCAGTAGGGACAGTTAGTTGAATAGCATTTATTTAGGAATGGCGTGTGTGTGTCTGTGTGTGTGTGTGTGTGTGTGTGTTGGCACCATGCAGCGCTTTGGGAATAAGACACTATTACCTGAGAGAGTCTATGAGAAACTCTGTAAATATTGACAGAGAGAGAGCGAGAGCGAGTGAGATGAGGCGGAGATATGAACCCGGAGGGGCCTGGGGATTGATAATTTAATGGTTTCACCGGGAGAGAAGATTGGATCAAGAGGGGAGGAGATCGGAGGAGGAGAGGAAGAGGTGGGATTTGAACCCTCACTGTTGCCATGGCAGCATTTGTCAGTAAGATGAGGCGAATGTCCGGAGCTTCAAAGAATTTGTTGAGAAAAACACTGTAGAGATTTGCGTCGCATCGCCGTCAGCATCGCTGCAACTCGCCAGGAACGAAAAAGACAATCTCGTGGAAGGAACAAACTTTAACTGAAAAACTAATAAACTTTTCTTAAATTTAAATTAGCCTTTGTTACAAGTGATCTGCTAGGAGGGTTGCTGCAGCAGGACTTAAGGGCATTTGTGCGCTGCTGTGTTTGTGTCAGGTTGAGAAGAAGAATTAAAACGCTCACAGGAGAAAAATACATTTATTAGTTTCAGTCCCACAAGGGATTTTTATCAAGCAGAAACCTGGAGATCACAGGTGTGAAATGGAAGCAGTAATTATCCTTGTGCCTTAACAATTTGGAAATAAAATAAACATATATAATCTAATTAGCCATTTCTGCGAATTGAACAATATGTTTTACGATTAGAAAAGTATATTGTGGTGTCATGAGAGGCTTTGAATCTTGAAAACCATGTGGGCATTGTTAAAGCAACCAGTTCTCATTCCGTTTGGACAGTGGCTGTCAGTCGCTGTCAGCGTCTGATCCAACAAAAAAGGCGTCTTTGTGTAACGCACTGGGGAGAGCAGCTAGGATTTAGCGAGTAGTATGTAAGGGCACATTTCACCATAAGGAGGTTGATTGTGGTGGTGGATGGGTCAAACACAGGACTTTCACCCAGGAGAGCGGGGTTTGCGTCCCGCTTGTCACGCTTGCTATAGTCGTTTTTTCTTTCCTCCCGCGTGTCATAGAACCGTACGCCCACCCATGACCCTTTCCTAAACCCAACCGACCCATTTTTACCGCGTGTAACGGAACCATACACCCACCCACGACCTTTTCCTTAACATAACTGCGTCAAAAGGGACGGCAATAGTCCCGACCAAGCGCGTTTACTTAAAGCGCTAAAGGAGACTTTTAGCGTCAATAAGAACGACAAAATCACCTGACCAAGCGTCCATATTTTACGAGATGGGTGTGAGAAGGTGTTGGTTAAAAAGAAGGCAGGTCAAAGCAGTTTTCATTAAAAAAAAATGGGTGTTTGTTTAATCGTCAACCAAAAACTTGAAATCATACCAGCTTCAGCACTGGGTAACAGAAACTTTCACTAACATAGTTCAAGCAAGACCCACATTCATGCTCTAGTCTCTCGTTCCTGCTCTCAGAGCAGAGCCTTGTTAAAAAAACCAGCCCCCTTGTTGATTGCTGGTAGCAGGCTCTCTGTGCTGGTGACGTTGGCTGCGTTTCATTAGTCGTCAACATGCCCTCGTTGACTTCCTCTCTGCACTCGCCCTCCGGGGAATCCCCATCGTCATCGTAAGTGTCGTTCCATTTGAAAAACTTAAGTGAACTTGGTGAGATCAACTCTCAGAGGGCTGAGGAATTGAGTCAACGATGGTCACCCCAGAGGTGTATATCACCCACAGTACATTGCAGTTATGCATTTGGTCCAAGAAAATACATCCGTGGTTAGGTGGCAGTAATATATGTAAAACAATTCTGATATAAACTTTAAGATCCCTTAACTCTAATATAGTAGCATCTGGGAGATGCCTTAACATCGGCTTCCATTATTCAGTGAGGGCTTCACAGGTCAAGCATTTTCCAAAACAGACCCGTGGAAAAAACTTTAAAAACCAGAAATCCATTTTGGATTTGTCCCACAGAAAAAGTGCTGAAGTTAAAGCTCCATTGTGTAATTTCTTGAGTTGATTTTTAGCAAAAAACCCTTTGTTCTTTCACAAATATATGCATCATCATCCACGTGTAATTATTTCCACCAACTAATCAAAGTATTCTCGTAGAATCTGCCATTCAGAATCATTCAGAATACATGCGAGCGACTCGCGCGAATGACGGCCACCATGTAGCGCCTCCATCTTTAAAATACATTAACCAAAGAGGGACATACCGCCGCATTTCGCCCTTTTCACTCAGTGGCACTGACTGTGACAAATGCCAGGGAGGGAGGGGGAGAAGATTACTTGCTACTGCCGGCAGATTTGAAAGCCTGTTGAAGATGGAGGATTGTGCCTATTCTCGAGGACATGTAACGGAGTCGCCAAGAAGTTAAAAAGAGAATTAAAACGACAACGCGACAGGCAAAGCAACAAGACCAAAGTTAATATTGGAGTGGCTTTTCCAAGATGGACAGAGATCATAAGGAGCAAGGATTTTAAAAGGGACGCCGACGTTGCCTGCTTTCTTCTCAACTGGTAATTCTGCTTATTTGTGTAAATTCAAAGTTTTATAGTTGCTACTTGCTTGGCTAACTATAGCATGGTTGTGCATAACGCTAGAAAGACATCTAGGATACTTTTCCTCGCGTCAATGATGAAAAAGGATTGTCTACTTTGTAACATAAACATAGTCATCATGTGTCGTGATTTCCCTGGCAGCTCACGTCATGTGTAGTTGTAACACAGACTAGCTACAGCTAGAACAGCTGCGTGTAAACGATGGAGATACTAAGAGCTAATTTTGGTTTCATTGACATTGTTCATACTGCTCAGAGAAATATTAAAAACACAAACCTCCGTTGCTTCTCTCCTACGCTGTAAACCTTGCCTTACACTATTAATCTCGTACAATATACAGAATAACGATAGTACTGATACTTTACTAACATTAGCTTGCATATGTTTGGGAACCTGATAGCTGATGTTAGCAATGAAATGGTACCAAAATAACTTAAAACTATTATTACACTGGAAGGAACACTCACGGACGAAGTTGTCGCTAATTTTGGGTTCGGCCACCGTAGGAGTTTAAATGCCCTCGAAATGGGGGGGGGGGGGGCTAGAAAGTAATATTCAGTTTGTTGTCATATACAATTTCACCGCTAGATGGGTCTATTAAAACCATTCTACTCAGAGATTTGTCCATGTTGAACATTGTGGAGCACATAATAAAAGGCATGTTTTATTGTTGCATTAGAGAACCAATACCTTTCACTCTCCTGCAGCCTTATAAGCTAATTATAAGCTGGTAAACACAGAGTGAAACAACATTTATTTTTTCTCAGTTTGAAGTTAATCCGCTGTAGTTTTAACGATTCACTTCTTCAGTGCTTTTTCCCCACCTACCACTCAACAGGCCAGTCTGGGTGTCGTTTCACACCAGCAGCTTCTCTACTAATGAGCTGCTGCTGTGATTGTCAGCCATAGAAGAGGCTGAAGAGCTCCAGTAAGTTAGAGCTGAGTGGTCAATTTCAGGGGAGTCGACACTGACACTGCAACAATATCTGAAATGTTTGGATGAGCGGATACTCAGAGGACATCCACTAGTATGATGAATCAGCTTTTCAGTAAAGTGCTAAAAACACCAAAAATATCAGGATTTGTTACATTTTAGGATTAGGGCTTTCAGTATCCATTAAATAAAAAGAATAACTCAGAGCTCAAGGTGATATAATCAAATTGCTTGTTTTGTCTGATCAACAGTCCAAAAACTAAAAGATATTCAATTTGCAAAAATAAAAAAGAGAAGCTGTAATAAAGGAGACATATATTCTCATTTCCAGGTTCATACTTGTGTTTTCTCTTATGGAAATGGAACCAAGTATGTTTACTACCGTACACTTTTGAGGTATGGTACCAGTCAAAAGTTTGGACACGCTTTTCATTCACTTGAATGAAAAGCGTAGGTACTTGTACTTACTTGAGAATGTCCATTTTATGCTACTTTATAGTTCTCTACATTTCAGAGAAGTATTTTACTTTTCACTTCATTTTGGAGCGGTACCTTTTAAATTAAGATTTGACATACTAAACATTTGCTCAGTTTAAAAAAAATGTATCCATTATTACAGATTACACTACCAAAAGTATATGAAGTAGTTACAATTAGTTCTACCTTGACCAACAACATGCAAGTACAACTTGCATATTAATACATCAATATTAATGATCCAATAACACCACCAGTAGCCATTTTGCAAATAGAGTCCTTTTACTTTTGATACTTTAAGTACAATTCTTCTTCCACCGCTGGTTATTATACAAATAGCTGCTCTAAGTATTTTGCCGAAACTGCTTCAGTGCCTTTACTAAGTAAATAAAATTGTAATGTCAGAGTTAATATTAGTTTCACTGTTATATTGTTACTTATACTTCAGCTAGGGATGTGAATTCTTGCATCTTTAGTTTTTTTGTAATGATAACGTGCAGGAACAGATATGCTTTTCATCTGTGTGATCCAGACTGTGTCCTTCCTGTCAAATAAAACCACTCTCTATTATTTTTTTATTTTAGTTTCCCACGGGCCCACTCAGCATTCTGGTTTTAGTTGCTCGGCTCTATCTTGATCTGCAGTAGACATATCTTGGTGGACAGGCGCACACACACACACACACACACACACACACACACACACACACACACACACACACACACACACACACACACACACACAGAGAGAGAGAGATGGGAATGAAAGCGCTGTTGATTTGTCATTTGGTTGGTACACTGCAGGCGGCTGCCAAACAAGCCACTGATGCGGTTGCCATGGAAAGAGCTCTGGTTTAGTGCATGCGTGGCTGAAATCTGATGTGCTGCCATTCTGGGTCGGGTAAATTTTTGTGTTAGAGATTCACTTGGCAAATTCAAGCCCAGAAGAAGAATGGATAACTCCTGCTACTCCTGCTGTTATTCCTCATTCCCCAGCATCACAAAGCTGCATAGCTGACAGCAGGAGATGGTAAAATATGTGCTGCAGTTGGAAATACTGATAGGCTAAGAATCAGATCTCACTCACTGCAAATCCACAACACTGTCGTTCTGTATTTACCTTTTTGAAATGTTCAGATTTTAGTGCACATTGACGTCAATATATCACTATAGAAACCAGACTTGGAGAGAGAATGTGTCATTTTTTTCCCCTCCACTTGCCTTCTACTTTTCATTTTCCAGAATACTTGGACAAACTTCCAGAGAAGGAGTTTGAGCTTTAGGTTTGCAGCAGGAGATGAGAGCCTTTCTGGTCTTTGTTTTTCTTGTCACGAAAAGTGAGACTTGCGTGTTTTTACTCAAAACACGACTTGTGTCTGCGTTGTACTTTGTACTGTGTTGAAGGCAACTGTCAGTTTACGCCCCTGCCTGCTCTTTGATACATTTCTCCCTCAATGATTTTTCGAGTATCTGTTTCAAATGCTGAGTTAGAATAGAAAGTTTTTGGTGGCTTTATGTTTGGACAGGGTCACACATCCAGATTGCAGTAAGGCCGGTTACACACTGGCTGTGTCGCGTGAGCGTAGCGTTTTTGTTGCGTGTCAGCTGCGTGGCGGCTGCGTGGATTTTTCTATGTCTTTACACACCAGAAACGTGTCTGACGCAGCGCTGCTGTTGCTAGCCTTGTCTGTACACATGTATGTTTCCCATTGATTAAATGAAATACCATGTTAAAGATAAATATATACTGATTTGATTACAGCAAAGACAACGTTGGCAGTATTGACGGCAAAATAGGCTACAGAATATTTCGTTCTGTATTGACAGGTGCAATATTAAAAAATCGATTTTATTTTTTGAAGGTCCCATGGCATTAAAAAATTTCACTTTATGAGGTTTTTTAACATTAATGTGAGTTTCCCCAGCCTGCCTATGGTCCCCCAGTGGCTAGAAATGGTGATAGGTGTAAACTGAGCCCTGGGTATCCATATCTTTGAGAAAATGAAAGCTCAGATGGGCCGATCTGGAATCTCCTCCTCATAAGGTCATAAGGAGGAAGGTTACTTCCCCTTTCTCTGCTTTGCCCGCACAGAGAATTTGGCCCGCCCATGAGAAAGAGAGAGAGACATCATGGCTTTCAAACGAGCAAAGTGGCAGTTGGTCAAGGCCAACATCAAGTACAGTATTGCCACGGAAAATAGCGCGATACTATGCTGTATTGATTTTTTCCGTCACCCCTATCGGCCATCATTGCAGCTGTTTTGTGCTGCTGTTTATATACCTACACACTCGTCTTTGTTGTCTTTGTTTAGCTCTTTACACTACAATCATATTCATGTTTTTTTTTTTTATCCATCTTATCCAAACACATAAAGTCGAGTTCTGAACAATGGAGAGATTACGACAGTCTCTGCTAAACCGCAGTGATTACAACAACGCCTGTAAATAGCTTTTTAAAAACATCAACTCTACTAAAGACAAAAGTGGCAAAAGAAAATTATAAGATGCCATAAAAGGAATATAAGAATTTCATGGTTCATTAGCCATTGATTTCTGTCTGCAGACTCCGTTCTCGTTGCTGAAGTGCACCATCAGTGTGAGAGCGTGAGTGAGGAAGTAGTCTGGGGTTAAAGACAGCAGCACAGAGGCTTCACACCGACAGGGAGACATATAACGGCACAAAAAATATATCTGTGCAACGATTAGCAACACTTAAACTTAAACGCCATATTGTCGCCATGACAACACTGGGACAATGTCGGTCAGGGTTCAAGCGGGTACAAGACAAACAGAAGGCGACAGTAGAGGAAATAGAATAGGAGAGGAGGAGTCGCAGAGAGGAGACAGATGGAGCTCAGAGAGAGGAGTCATCACATTTGTTTGGAGGAAAAGGGTCAGCTAGAGACAAATTCATTGTAAAATTACAGGAATTTGTGTTGACTTTGTTACAGTACCGTGGAAAAAAGAGAAACATAGAAGCTATAGGATATGATCAAGGATTAACTATAAATAGCATTACACATTAATGATTTAGAGTAATTATATACTCGCTCAGTAATTATTTGAGCAGGCCGTGCAGCATAGTAAAGCAGGAATCTATACGAGCGTCCGGTGCATAGGGAGTAATACTGGACAGTGTCCAGTTTTGAATCCTGCTGACGAAAGCATAAAGTTGCATAAACTTCTCAAGTAAGTTGTAAGAGTTGCAGTGCTTTTTACATAACTCATGCGGCTGTAAAATGGCACAGAGAGCAAATTCTGGTGTAATATGAGGTTGTGCACACAGCGTAAAGCAAAGTGAGAGTGCAATTACTACCTCAATAGCACGGAACAGCAGGGGAGCACTGCCACAGGGGTGGACGCAATAACACGAATACCCGCTCAGTCTAATGTATAATACAACAATACGACAGCTGTGCAGCAAAGCTAATATTACAGGCTGTAATGTTCAGGTTTGTTTGAGACTGTGTCACAGAGGTGATGGTGACTCAAATCAACAGCTACTCACGAGGCCGTGCACTGTTGAAGCGATGGGTTAGTTTTATTTCAACACGCTACATTAAGATATAAACTTCTAATATACCAGGAGCTAGTCTGGAAACCTTTATTGATTGAAAGAGGAGTGTTGCAGCAGATGAATGGTATGAACAGCCCTTTGCATTAAAGGAGGTGTCCAACTCGTTACCTTTAAGGCACCAGTGGAAAGCGATGGACTGTCTGTAACCCACAGGTCAGATCTTTTTATGTTTGTGCATCAAATGCACTTTTGATGAGCTGTCAATGTCTAGATGTTAAACTTTTAGTTTTATTTATTGGTAAATTGTGATATATTCATTAAATTTAATAAAATGATAGTAAATGGTGCTTAAGTAAGTGTAAATATTGTCTTCTATCACTCGCCATCTGTTTATAATTGTTGCATTCATGTCTTTTTTTTTAATCTTGCACAGCAGCTGGATTCTCGGGATATCACACGGAAAGCCATCTTACAGTGTGTAGTACTAGAGATCGGTCTTGGTCTTAAGACCGGTCTCGTCTTGGAATCAACGGCATTTTTACTCGGTCACGTCTTGGTCTCAGATAAAGATGACTCAGGATTTTATTTCAAGACCACAACTTCAGGGATATCACTTAATTGCCTGTGTATTGTATGATTTACATCATTACTGTGAATGGATGTGACTCATTTCTTCAGTTTGAAATTTGTTACTATTGAACCCCTCTCCCCGCCCACTTAACACACACTTCCAAAAAAGTTAATGCGGGAGACAGAAGAAAAAGCTCTGGCTGTCTGGCACTGGTCAGTCTTGGTCTTGACTTGGTCTCAACCCCTTAACGTCTTGGTCTTGACTTCATCTCAATACACTCTGGTCTTGGTGATGACTTCATCTCAATACACTCTGGTCTTGGTGATGACTTAATCTCAATACACTCTGGTCTTGGTGATGACTTGGTCTCAATACACTCTGGTCTTGGTGATGACTTAATCTCAATACACTCTGGTCTTGGTGATGACTTGGTCTCAATACACTCTGGTCTTGGTGATGACTTGGTCTCAATACACTCTGGTCTTGGTGATGACTTGGTCTCGGTTTAGGTGGTCTTGACTACAACACTGCCATCTTGTCAGGCTTCAAGTACTGCGTTTGTGTCTGATCCACCAGTGTTTCCGACCAATCAGCGTCCTGAAGCTACAGGCAGCTACGGGCTTGGTTTAGGTGTGTGCGACGACACCGAGAGGTGACTGTTCATTCAAAACAACAATGGCGGCTCCTAAAGAGTTAAGCGTAGATATTGTGATAGCATCAGTTAGATCAGATCAGAACTGGAGAGTATTTCTACATTGAAAGAAGAACAAATTACAGCACTGAAGGCTTTTCTCGATGGAAAAGATGTTTTCGTGTTTTGTCCCGACTGGATTCGGCAAGAGTTTGATAATCCGATGGTCTATCCAATCACCTGCCAAGTATTTTTTTTTTTTGGCCAATTGCCAAATAATTTTTCAATGACTGCTTCTCAGATGGTTCTGTGCAACAAACCCTCTGGTGGTCAGGTTAGCCTTTTTATGATAAAAATCTAAGCAAATAAAGGTATCCTTTTCCCTTTCCGCTATTGTTTTGGTGTGCAGTAGAGACTGTACAGATATTTATTGTAACATTTAGTACTGTGTCCACTCTTTTTAATAATGTAATCATAACCAATTCTAAGACATTACAGGCACACTGTTGAATATTTTTTAAAACACACAAAGTTACGTTTACATTCAGTTTTGGTGACAAACACCTTTCCTAATAAACCATTTGCGAAGCCGATTTAAAAATAAAAATCATCACATTTCTTGGTGCTTTAACGCCGCCAACTTTTAGTTTGAGATTTAAAAAAAACAATAACCTCAAACATTGACTTGACACCAGCTGAAAGTTTTTGCTGACGTTCACTGGTTGAACATTTCCCCTTGCTGCAGTGATGTAGAAATGCACTCCGGATGTGTTCAAGACACCCTAAAATCACTGTCGGTGATGGCCACTTTAATGAAAATTACTCAGCATGAAGTTGACCAAACTTGTGCCTGCTCGAAATGTTGCAACTTTTAAGAATTTCTTGGTTTCAGGTTTACCTGTTTGGGTGAATCTTCTTCTCCTCGCAGGATTAAAACTCTACAACTAGTGGAGTGAAGCAGCTGCCTCACTCGAGTCATTACTGCAGCCATTTTATTCATTGAGTTGTCATCCCGTGTGTTCACGCCTGAGTGCGACTCCTCTGCCCTGTGGGCCACTATAAGGTGAATTGTGGGAGATTTGGCTTATGGCTAAGGTGATTCTTCGCAGGGTGGTCAGGGTGAGGATAAATAAAGTGGTTTTTAATAAGAAACGAGCATGCAGCCTGGGGCAAAAAGGAGAAACTCCTGATTGCACAAATCAGTCCTCGAACATAAAAATATACAAATCTTCAATATTGCAAAAAAAGGTTGGAAGATGTAGCCTACTGATCTTGGACAGACAAAACATCTTTTTTAAACCTAATCTTTGGAGCTCCACATTTTTTAAAACACATTTCATTTGACTATTTTGTACTTCCCCACCTACCAGTCCACCCATGCAGAGAACCAACATCCCACTGAAAACCCGATGAAAGAAAAAAGGAAATTAAATTCATATCCTTGATATTGCACTACACAATTACCAGTGAGAGTGTGAGGCTGTCAGCCAGTTGTATGGGAGGTAAAGACTGAGTCCAGATCCTGTGGAGGTGTGCTGGGCTCTGGAGTTTGAGGAGGGTGACAGAAAAGAACAGCACATTTCCACAGCGCTCCTCGCTATAGTTCCTACACTCAAAGCAACACAATGTTTCTTTCAGTCTTCAATTGGCTCCCATTACCAACCTCCTGACAGTGAAAACACTGGCTGTCTGCTACAATAAATCACTCCCTGTTTGTGTTATGGGGTGCCTGCGCTTGCAAGAGCTAAATTCAGAAACCTACTCAAAGGAAAGTTTGACTTCGATAAAGGGGAACCGTAACTTCTGTGTGCAAAAGGAAGAGTGGGGTAAGTACAGAGGGAATAGTTAGGATTAGTTGATGTTCATGTTTACAACTTATGTTAGCCAGAGATGAGTTATGATTGTATGTTTTCATGATTAATGTGATGGAATTTGAGCGTTTTGATGGGTTTGCTATGCACATTAATGGTGCTTTCCATTTCCTCCCTTTTTGAAAACAAAAGCCAAGTCTGAAGTCTTGGTGGAGTAATAGACTTAGAGCAAAACGTTAATAGCAACATCAAGTCCATAACAAGTCTGCTTACTATAATGTAAACATAGCAAAACTTCGTTTTTTTCTCTTGTCTCCCCCCAAAAAACTGCAAAATACTGCTGCATATCTATACATGTCTCAATAGTTTAAATATAACCATGACTACAGGCCCTATTTTAACGATCTGACAACTGCGTCGGTCTTACACAGCAAAGACACTTGCGTCGGGCTTTGGGCTGCGCTGGGTGCAAGGGTCATATCTCTTTTAACAATAGTGAAAGAAGTATTCAAATCATCTACTTAAAGGGAAAGTTAGCTATTTTTGAACCTGGACCCTATTTCTTTTTGTGCCTTAGTGACTAATGGGGACAACTTTTGAAATACAGTATGTCTCTGCAGCTGGTGGCCAAGGGGGTAAGCTTCGCTTCAGAGCTCGAACCTCCTATGGCGCCATTTTGATGCTACAAAGCGATCACCCGACGTTAGCATTCCATTGACTGCCATTCATTTTGACGTCACTTTGACAGCAAATAACTTCACATCTGAAGCGTTTAAAAACTCTATTTGTCCATTGTTTATTTTTAAAGAAACACGACATGTATAAAAGGCTCCATTACCTTGTACCTCACGTTATGGCTCCGTAGCAGACGTTTTTGTAAAAATAGGCTAACGATTGTGTCATAACCACAAGACTTACTGTCGCATAGTAGAGGAATTACCGTATAGTACAGGAGAAGCTCACAGGCAGTTTCGACTTACATTAGCTGTTTAAGTTTAATTACTAATGTTAACTAGCATTTTAGTTAGCAATAATTAGCCTGTGTCTATGTTATCGCCTTACATATACCTACGCTCTCCGTCTCTGCAAGATTGGGAATGATTGAGATTTCTCTTGGCACAGCTACCAGAAGACTTACAACTTTCAGACAGGTTGCTCACGTCACATCTACGTCGTCTCTTTCAGTTGGAGGCTGCTCAGTAACGCTCAGCGCTCACTGGAAAAGTGCTTCTAATATCCTTCACTGGTCTCCGCCCAGAGACACGGGATCTGTTGGTCCATTCTTATATATTGTCTATGTTGGTGGCTGCAAAACGGGTTGCAAGGCAAGGCATCTTTATTTGTATAACACATTTCAGCAACAGGGCAATTCAAAGTGCTTTACATAAAAACGATTAAAAAAAATTAAAAACAGATAAAGTACGAGAATAAAAGTTACAGTGCAGTATAAGAAATTAAACATTGAAGAGCAGTTAAAACAGTTAAACATATAAAAGCAGATAAAAGAGATTCCTTTTACTCTCCTTTTACATTCCACTATTGGTCCCTCTGCACGTGTGTCGTACTCTGTTTGTCACCCATTCTTGCGTGGAAAAAGTACTTTTATTTTAAGATATAGTCACTATAAGTCTTTGTTTCTCTAGTTGGAAAGGAAAAACTTTGCAAAACCCTTTTGGTTGAATTCACGCTGCAATGTAATCGTAATCGACAATTACGCACCATCAATGTATGGCCACTTAATGTGCTTGGTTTTGCCCCTGACAGGCTCAGATTTTTTTTTCAAGCGATATTGGAAAGGACCCTGCAGAGAATTTGTTTAACTTTCGCTTGATTCAGTCTGTTTGTTATTGTCTAACCAAGTCTCGCTCACAGAGAAGTCTCTCGGGAAAATCCCTGAGATAAATGTAATTGAGTATAAAGTACATTATTTGCCTTCTGAGATGTAGTGAAGTATAGAATACTATGGAAGTTCCTCAAAAGTACCTAAAAAGTGTACTTAAGTACAGTAGTTGATTAAATGTACTTAGTTACATTACACCATCTGTGGCCATCTGGTAGACCTCTGATAACTGATTAATTCCATGAAGTAAAGAAAAACTTCTAAAACAATCTCAAAGGCACACAGCTCTGACATAATCACTTTGCTAAATTAGAAAACAGCTGTTGTATTATTGTGTTAATTGTATTTGTATCGGACTCTTTAGCTGCTAGTTGTTCTCTAACTTTGTCCGCTGGCCGCTCGATGCTGTGCAGGTAGTGTATGGTGTGTTTACTGGAGCATGTTTGAAGAAAATGGCTGCCAGCTGCTGCTTGAAACAAGGTTGATGAGAGCGTTGAGGCTGAACCGTGCTTTAAAGTGCAAACAATGAGCTAAAAGAGGCTAAAAAGTGAAAAGACCTGCAAATTGTCGTTACGAGAGTCCACTTTTGACATTATACAGTCACGTATTTAAAGAATATCTTAATATTTAAGATGATTAGAGCTTGAATTTCCACATACTTTGAGTTAACTCTGTCGACTCCCATTATTTGACCTCCTATTAGCCGATTCTCATGAAAGGACACCATCATGCTGCTGAAGGTGTGTGACAAAGTGTGTGTGTGTGTGTCTGTGGGTGTCTGTGTGTCTTAAGTGGCCGGCAGCCCTTTGTCCCTCAGCACTCAGACTTCTGATTGCTGTTATTTGGTCAGCCATGGCACCCGCTTGCTGCAATTTACAAGAGGTTGTGTGTGTGTGTGTGTGTGTGTGTGTGTGTGTGTGTGTGTGTGTGTGTGTGTGTGTGTGTGTGTGTGTGTGAGGGGAAGAGAAAGTAGTGGAGGAAGAATAAGGAGGGAAAGAAGAGGAGAAGAGTGTGGCAATTTGTAGTAAGCACAAGTGTGTATCTCCAAATGTGTGTGTGCGAGTGTGTAGACAAGTCAAGTAGCAATTTGGAGTAAGAAAGTGTGTGTGTGTGTTTGTGTGTGTCGACAGCTCCAGCAGCTTTTCGAGTGGCTACTTTGATGTCTGACCCACTTTGGCTGTTGCTGAGTATAAAGCTATTTATTTAGTTTCGTGTGTGTGTGTGTGTGTGTGTATGTGTGTGTGTGTGTGTATATAAAGCTATTTATCTGGCAGTGGACTGGGAGAGTTTTGCTGTGTGTGCTGTTGGACCCCTCAGCGTCTGCTGGTGGAGACAGTAGAACACCTTCTCCTCCTTCTCCATCTTGGCCATTTTCTTCTTCTTCCAAGTCATTCTCCCCTCTGTCAAACCGTTCTCCTACTCCTCCTCCTCTTGCTCTTAATGTAATGTCTTCTGCTCTTCATGCCTCGTAGTACGTTGTGCTTCCATCTTCCTCGTGCCATTAACTCCCTCTGATTATAGTAGTTAGTTGCGGCTCTCAGCTTTGATTGGCTGAATCGTGTTAGAAGCTGTTGCAAAGTACAAGATAAATCTTTTTCTCTCCATGAGGTTGGTTGTAACTAGAAATAAACACAGCAGTCCAGACTCAGGGTTTAAAAGTTGCTGTCATTGATAGAAAAGACAATTACACAGCTTCTCTTAAAAATAATTAAGACTTACATAGACCAAGTAGTTAACCAGTGAAAATATTTCAGTTTTACTGTTGGCTGTAGAGCCCAACTGATAAAAGATTTTTAAGGCCGATATCGATACAAATATTTGGTGATTTAAAAATCCGATATTCCGGTATATCGGCCGATATATATTTAAAATAAAATCCAGAAACGCTTAACAAAACAAACAGATTTCCCCAACATTAGTTATTTGTAGTTATTTATGAGTCCTTACTAACATAATATGATAATGCAGTTTAAAAATAAACTTGTTTTATTGTCATAACAGAACAGAGGAACATCAAAATATATTTAAGTTTTGATAAATAAAATGTATAAAAATACAAACTTAAGATATGAAACTTAAAGGGTTAAACACGAGTATTGCCAATAGAGGACGGATACCTGAACTGAGCCCGATGGTACCCGACAGGGCTGGGCCGGGTTCGGACAGATATTTAGAAAAGATGTTCGGGTTCGGGTCTGGCTCGGTCACATCAGCGCAATAAGGCATTTAACATTTTAAATTTAAAAAAGCTTATTATGTAGGTGCGCGCCTGTGTTAACATGCGCTTGTTGCCCCGTATGCGCTGATGCGCTCATCTGTTGACATTTCTGAATGCCTTCCTACAGTTGCTTAATAAAAGCTTTCCACACAAACAAACGTACATGTGTCATTAGTATGAGAAAAAAATGAGATTTTAACCGTGTCGGGCTCGGACATAAATATCTTAATGCCTGTCGGGCTCGGGCCGGGCTCGGTTACTGCTGTGTCGGACGCGGGCCGGGCTCGGACAGAAAAATGCGGCCCGATCCGCACTCTAATTGCCAACTACGTTGTAGAGCGCCCTCTGGTGGACAAACTATGCAACGCCAACACTCATAACATGGTTGAAGGGTGTTTCGTCCGTTTTTATTTTATTTTTTAAATATTTATTTATTGGCCATTATAAATGCAGATACCGGTAGTTTGGAAAATGCCTAATATCGGCCCACCGATATATCGGTCAGGCTCTAGTTGGCTGGTTTATTATTTAAAGTGTTCAATTAAAATAACACATTTTCCACAAATCAAAGCTATTCAGTTTACTGCCACAGAAGAGTGAAGAAACTAGAAAACATTCACAATTTAAGAAGTTGGAATCAGAATTATTATTTTTTTTATATAAAATGACTCAAACCGATGAATTGATTAATTTAATAGTTGACAATTTATCAATTAATCTTTGCAGCTCTAAAAGCGCTGCCGAGGTTTCTTCCTAAAAGGGAGTTTTTCCTCGCCACTGTCGTACTAAATGCATGCTCTTGGGGGAATTACTAGAATTGTTGGGGCTTTGTAAATTAGAGTGTGGTCTAGACCTACTCTATCTGTAAGTGAATTAATTAAGCCTCGTATTTTGCCTTCAATATGATTTATTTGCAGTGAGCAATTGTCTCTCAAACAGGAGTAAAGTTGTGCATTTGTTGGACTATATATTCAGCGGCGGATTAATCCCCATTTGGTGATGTAGTTAGTATTTACAGCAGCAGGGCGGTGTATGTTAGTTTGAGTCAAAGTAAACTACAGTGTGTGTGTGTGTGTGTGTGTGTGTGTGTGTGTGTGTGTGTGTGTTCATAATGAAGGAACATGTCACCCAGTGCAACAGTGTGACTCACTGATGTGCTTCTGGGCAACAATGGAGCTCTGTGGCACGGAGGAATAAGATTAATCAGGCTCTGACTACACAGACAATACGTAGTAGGATCACTTTATTTTTGGTTGACAATAGGAAAAGTATAAAATATTGCCAGCCTTATATTTTGAAGAAAGACAAATCTGTCAATGAGGTGATCAGACAATAGTTCGAAGCTTCATTCAGAACGTTGAATTTCATTTAACATTTGAATGCTGCTCCCCCCCCCCCCTATTGATTCTGTTTAAACCGGGTATTTCTGCAGTTGTAGGTAAAGTTTACGCTACACTAATATTATTAGTATTGTAATATATGTAGAATTAGATTCCAGTGGTATTGTTTCCGACTTTTGTGATCCAAACATTTCCAATAACTCGAGAGCATTGTTTCTGTCGTAGCATAATGTTGCTATAAGCCTCAGTGCGCGATTATAATTTCATCATTATTTCATTTTATTTGGATTAGCCTGCTGCCTACATGTATTTATGTTGACAAAACTGAAGTTATATTCATTAATGAAAGTTGATTTAATGAAATTTAATCCAAATATTTTTTCTTTTAGGGTGATGATGTCATAAAATATGACGACGGACATGCAAAGCTTCATTTAAAAGCCTCAATAGAAGTTTTGAATGTTCAAAAAAGATATTCATTACAGCCCTGGTTTGTTCCCAGTGCAGTTTTCCTTGTTTCAGTGCACATTAACATCTCTTAAAAGAGAACAAAGCGAGGCAGATCAGTGCAGTAAGGGGGAATAAAATGACAACAAGTTAATCTGTATTGGAAACAGACAAAATTGTAGATTTTTTTGTCATGATTTAAAGTGCTCATATTATGCTTTTTGGCTTTTTCCCTTCCTTTATTGTGTCATATATCTTTTTTGTGCCACCCCAAAGGCACTTACCATCTCCAACAGAAAACACTGTTAACAACTGCTCCAAACAGCTCTATTGTAGTCCAGCCTTTACTTCAGAGACAAACGTGGTCACTTTGTAACACACGTTATAATGCTCACCTAGCTGCTAGCATGGCACGCCCTCATACTCTGCTTCTGACTGGCTAGTAGTCCTTACCTAGGTACTGCGCATGTACGACTCCCAACAAAGATGGAACAGAAGTGAGATGTCTCACTCTGTAGCTAAAACAGAGAGCTCAACACACAGGGTGAAAAGAGGAGCTGCAGCAATGTGTAGTACAACAAAAAATATGGTGTTTTTTGAAAATGAAACCACATAAACCTATTCTGGTACAACCTCTAAATACAATTATGAACCTGAAAATAAGCATAATATGAGCACTTTAAGGACTGTTACATATGCTTAAAGGCCCTGGACACCCACACAGGTGTTTTCAGTTAATGTGGCTGATTAGACCTAATCCTAGGACTGTGTGGGTGTGGATAGACTGATTGAGTGACATCTTCCTGAGTCCCCTGTTAGTGCTGTTGCACCTGTTAGGGCGGGGCAAATGACAGCTTTATCTTTCTTATTGGTAGAAAGAATTTGTGACCTAATAAGTTCCCATCTAAGCTCCGGCCCCCTCTTCAACCTGAGCAGAGTCTAATCAGCCAGAATAACTGAAACCACCTGTGTGCGTGTTCAGAGGCTGACAAAATAATATCAGTTTTTTTTGTTTATTTTGGAAAGTTGTCAGATCCTGTGTATTTCTTGCCGTTCGTCATCCTTGTGTAGCCTCTTGAGTCGTTGCAGTTAAAACCGTGTTAAGTTGTGATCATATAATCGTCATAAGTCGATGGGGTTTGCACAGTTTTCATGCACTTGTAGATGTTTAAATTTCCATTCATTCTATTTTTACGTTAGACATTCACATTTCTGTCTTTTCCTCATGGGTGTTATCTGCACCAATGCTGGTGCTCTGTTACTATTTTTGCGCTGCAGTTCCCAGAGATCATTTGTCATTGCGGCCAGTACTGTGACGTCTCTTTCTTTAGATAATCCGTCGACCACACAGCAGAGCTCTTTTGTATTTTCCATCCTTGATTGTTATCGCAGGTCATGCTTTACTAGGTTTTTTTTAAAGAAGTGAAAGAACTCAAGCTCTGAAACAGCAGCTAAGATGTGTGGATGTAAATTTCGCATGGCTGCAACTAGTTAAATAGTGGAAAATGCTCATTACTATTTCCCCCAAACCCACTGTGGCGTCTTCAGATTGCTCATTTTGTTGGACCAACAGTCCAAACCTAAATATATTTATTAAACAGTGATACAAAACAGAAGAAAGAGAAGCTGAAACCAGTGAATATTTGGCATTTTGCTTGCGAAATGACTCAGATAGTCAATCATTTATCAAAACAGCTGCCAATGGAGTATCTGTCAATCATCTAATCCGTTTATTAACTAATCTCAGCTCTGCATACAAACATTAAGTTATTCATTAGGGCGCAACCGTATGAACTGGACACTATTTTCATGTATTTGCAACAACACAAGTTTAGCTGATGTTTGCTTTTTCATTTTCCAGTGAGTCAAACATCCTCTGTTAGACAGACAACCAAATCCTCGGTTGAGGAGGAGGAAGAGTCTGGTTTGATGGAGTTATACGAGCTCCACCTTTGATTTAAAATGAAAACTTTGACCTGACAGTAGAAACCTTCTTGGCATGCGTTGGGTTTTAAGTCAGGTCACTGGAGTTGAAGGTAAATACACACTTTGATCCATCAAGCTCAGCCTCCACACTCTGACTTTGCACTTTGCAATTTCACTGTCAGGCCTGTGACTGCATATACTGCCGTCTGCTTCATGTACGCTTTTCATGTCGGTGGGGAAACGTATTCCTCTCATTCCTCACGCATTCGGTACTTTCACACCACGCTGTGGCTCCTCGCCTCTGTCTTTCACTGCTGTTAATGTTAGGCAACAAAAGCAAAGCTGGCATTTATATATATATTCATATAAAAAAGCAGATTCTAAGTTATTTATAATGCTGCAGTCCTTTTTATTACACTGGTGTTAAGACTTTTACAGAAGCAATAAGCCACTTGACAGCATGCTTTACTCTGATGTTAAATCAGCTAACAGGATTTAAAAAGACAAAGACTCTTCTCTGTAAATCACAGATGTCACACTCGCTGATGTTTCCGGGGAGCACCACCTGCGTTCACAAATCTATTCCCGACTAACCGACACTTTTTCTCACTTCACACAGTTTCACCAGAACTGCAACTCTGAGATCACTTCCCAATCTTTTTTTTGTTTTGGTTGTCTGAAGGGTGGACTAGCTGATGAATGAACAGCAGTTACATGAGAGGCAGAGCTCAGCACTATCATCTGTAAAGCTTTAGCTTGGATGTCACAGTTCAATCACTATGGATTACCGCTTCAAGAGTGGCTGTCTGCCAAAATAGCTTCCGTGTGGATTTGTGTGTGTATCCTGTATGCATTTACTACATATACAGAGAAGGTTTTCTGGCTGTTTTTTCCCTTTTAATGGTTAAATACACGGACCATTAAGTTCCATGAAGCTGAGTTAAGGGCAAAAAAAGTCCCATTTACATGTTGTGTTTTAGCTAGCCAGTAAGTCAAGTAGGAATTATCATGTTTATATTTGACCAACTGACAGAAAGGAAAAGTCTGAAAGGCTAATGGAGAAAAACGAAGAGAAAGAAGAAAAAAAAAAAACGTTTGACAGCACAAAATGAAAGACATTTTTGTGGCCTTTTTGTAATGGAAAACTCTTAAGATGGCATCTGACTTTGGAGTGATGCCCAAGTCTTATATTGGGTCAAATTATTTACCAGCCGAGGTGGAAGATGACTTCGCATCCTTTACTTACTTAAAAGTAGGAAAAAGTAGCAATGCCACAGTATTAAAAAAAATACTCGTTCTAGTTCTATGTACTCTGTATGCACTTAAAATGAGCTAATTTAAACTACTTCATATACTTTTATATGTACTGTATACACACTTAAAGGTCCAATGTGTGGGAATTTCTCCCATCTAGCGTTGAGATCACATATCGCAATCAACTCTCTCACACCACGCAGTTCAAAGTACGTATAATAGCTACGGTAGCCTTCACGCTTCAAAAAGCCGGTCTCTTGCTCTTTTCAATATCCTTTTTCTTTTTCTGGGCGGAGAAGAAGACTCCTGTTCCTGAAATTTTGATTTTTGAATATGTGTGGTCCTCCATGTTTCCTTCTTCAAACTTGCCGGGGCCGGGAAGCTACGATACCCATTAGCAGCATTAGCAGCACCTGTGAGTTTATCATGTGACAGCGAAAACGCGAAAGGCGGAGCAGTATGTCCTGTATGTCCCTTACCGGCTAACGTATTTCAAGATGGCGCATGAATATGGAGCGTCTACCCCAGTTCATGCAAACGCAAATGTAAAATTTCAAGCCAATAGGAATACTTGGAATTGATGGTGGTGGTAAATATTCATGAAAAAGGACAAGTTTGTGAACGGGCAACACAGATTTTGAGAATGAACAACTAAACACGTTACACACTGGACCTTTAAGAAACTGGGTCAATTTTAACCCAATTTGGGGCAGTCTTGTTCCGATGAGCATAAAAGCCACTCGGTCACCAATCACACCCAAACAAATGTGTTATTTTGACCCAAATTTATATTTCCAATTTAGTCACACTAATATGTGGTTAATTTGACCCAGTAACAATGTCATATTTACATTTCTGTTGGCTCATCAATTAAAAAAAACTAAGTTTTTATAAACATTTTTTGTGTTCTGTTTAGAAACATTTTTTTCACAGGTTTATTTTAAAGCTTATGTGACATGAAGGTTTTACACAACACATAACAGTTCACTCTATACAAATATATCTTCACTGTGAACAATTCATCCAAATTTGGATTATTTCCAAAACCAAACATAGTTGGTTATTCCTACACTCTAATTTGACCCACAGGAGCGTTTCATAAATTAGTGCCCCTAGTGGTGCCAGGAAATACCACCCACAGGAGCGTTTTCCATCCTCATATCTAAACCACAAACGGTTTCCTTTTTTAACACGTTAACGTGAAACAATTTGGTTATGTTTAGGTACCACTTGGGTAAGTTTGGAAAAAGATCGTAGTTTGGGCTTCAGACGTTACTTTACTTCCGGTTCAGCTGTGACATGCGTAACAGTGACACCAACTTTTAGTTTGTTCTGCAAAGAATTGAAAAAAACTAAAAACTGGAAAAATTGTGTAAAAAAAAAAAAAAAAAAAAAAAACGTGTAATGTAAACATCCATCCATAATGAAAAGGCATATATTAAAAAATGTATATCTGGATTTTATTAATAGATATCAGATCACTCAAGCAAAGATCGATTTTAATTGGAGAATTAATAATTTTAATCCAGCCTTATTAGTTGCATTCCACCACTGCTTACCGTGTTGTTGTAAATCTCTGACTGCAGTACCAGTTGTGCTGCATTATCCAAATCCCAGCAACTAAAATTGGTGATAGGAAAATGTCATCATAACTAAACTACCAAAGCAAAGATTCAGGTTGTTAACAGACAATAACCATCCTTTTAAAAGGGATGCTGTTAAAATAAAAATGTCCAGATTTCAAAGCTGATTCAAAGTCTGAAGTTCTCCATGTGGCAGGAACAGTTGTGGCTGCATTAAAGTTCAACTCATGGCGACAAGAAAATCACTGCCAGCACTTAAAAGCTGCAACTGAGAGACTTTGACTGCACAATGAAAGGCACTGACTGTTCCTTAGAACTATATTATAAAGTCCTCAAAGTAAAGCAATTTAAGAGATTGACATTCAGCACATTAATGTCACATCAGGTGAAAACCTTTCAGGCTGAAGTTGAAGCTTCACTGGACCGACGTGCAGCTCTCAGCTCCGGCCAGTCACCCACTCAGCTCCTGAACCGTAATCACTCTGCTGCGGCTTCCTCTCCGCTGCCGACCGCTGTGACAGCGCTGGCAGCAGCTCAACACACCGCAGCCAGGAAGTGCATCAGCACTTCATCACTGAATTTTGATTAAAACACATTGAAACAACTGATATTTTTTACTGTATTTCATGCTGTGACATTCTGTGAGATCTTCATTTCACGGCTGTGAAACGCCAGCAAAAACAATAAAGCATCAGTTTCACACATGAAACGTGAGACTTGACAGTTGTTGACATAGTTCTGAATACTTAAGCTTAAAGCTGTTAAAGATTTAGTGCGTAGCTTTTTTATAATAATAAACGTCCATTACATTCAAGCGATTGCCAAATAACTTGCTAATTAAGACTATCAGCTCCACAAATCTCTCTCTGTATTTCTCAGTATGGCTATGTTCAGAAGATTGTGGCGTCCGGCGATTTTCGCACGCAGAAACTCGAGTGAAGATAATGACCTCTTCTGAAGAGTCCATCATGTTTTTTTAATCCTCCGTGTCCTCCTTAACTACTAGCATCTGTGTGGAGGAAGGGGTGGGGGTGAAGCACTAAGCAAAGTACTGCTGTGGACTGGGGCAGCAGCTAAATGTATTTTAGACTAGGGCTGGGCGATAGGGAGAAAATCAGATATCACAATATTCTTGACTAAATACCTCGATATCGATATTGCGGCGATATTCTAGGGTTGACAATTGGTGCTTTAACAAAATATCTTCACACTTAGATTTTAGATAAATAATCATCAGTAATGTGGACATGATGTCTAAGTGGGTAAAGGCAAATAATAGAGCAGCTAGGACAGTCTGGTGAGTTCAGAAAATGACATCACTTTACTGTAATGCAGCCTTTAAAACCAGGAAAAGACAACACTTATGTCATATCACGATATTACGATATCCAAAATCTAAGACGATATCTAGTCTCATATCACAATATCGATATAATATCGATATATTGCCCAGCCCTATTTTAGACCCCTAAAAATATTGTTGAAGTGTATGCTATATTTAGAATATTTTCACTGCTTAACCTTGCCATCAAACAGCCCTTTTCTGATGGAGAAGTGAAGCGGTTATCTCTGCTCTCTTCTAAGCCACCAGACCCCTCTGACAAAAATTCATTTTACCTCGCAGAACATAGAAATTGCTTTTCTATCGCTGCCCCGATCTGTTGTTTTTTTTTGTTATTGTGCGACTTTGGTGAATCTGAACTAACTCTTTAAAACACTAACTCTTTAAAACACTAACTTAAAGAGTTAGAATCTGAACTAACTCTTTAAAACAAGTCTTTAAAACAGCTGGATATATGCCACAATGGGCATATATCCAGCTTGTTTCAGGTCAATTCAAGATCCTACAAAAGATTTCTCTGCAGCTCTATGTCAAGTCAGGGGGGAATACACAACATATTTATCCAAATATATAAGACAACCCTGATAATAAGACGATCCTCTGCTTTTGAACATTTGTTTTTTGGAAAAAGACTTTTTGAAGATACAAAACATTTAACGAGATTGTCCTCTTCCTTGAAGCCTTTAATGAAACACCCAATATGTCCATTAACGCAGACATAAATCCCCCATTTGTGTAGTTCGTCAATTACAGTGGCTACATACTCCCACTCCTGTCAGCTTCTTGAGAATGGTCAAAGTTTTTCAGACTTTCTTATTGGATCATTCTCAGTTGTTTGACAGGTAATTTGGTCCTCAGTCTGTTTCTGTAGTAAAAATGTTAAGAGACACTTCAGGGATTTATTCCCTGTGTGGCAGCAAAGCATGTTATACGACCTGTTGGAAACCACTGACGTTTAACTGGATTTCCTCTAAACATTTAGGGGGGGACTTACTCTAAAAGACACATTATAAACACTCTTGAAGAAACTTGCTAGCTACAAGCAACCCATAATAACATAATAACACTCTCTGTACTGTACTACAAGAGCAGGTGCTACACTATCCACTCCATTCAAACAGAATACCTGATATTGTGAATACATGGATGTCTAATCCTAAATTTAATACGAGCAACATTTAAATGTAATTTCTATGAGAAATCCGAATCACCTTTTATTTTATATCGTGAATATACATCTCCTGAAGTCTGATTATGCCTTGCTCTGCCCCCAAAATCCTTTTCTCTAAAGGATGTACATCAACTTACTGAAAAACACCCAGTAACCCACCGAAGCTTGTTTCAGACTCCTCAGTCAGGTGTTATTTGTCGATCATGACCAAACCAAGACCCCGCTAGCGATTTCTCTTTTTCTGGACTGCGGCTTGATGTGAAATCAATCACGCTCCCAGAAAGTTTGAATTTGAATGGGAGCCAGACTTTGTGTAATTGGGTTTTAGGCTTCTTATGGAGAATGAAAATAGGTGGTCAGGGATGCTCAAAAACACTGGGTTATTGAGCACAGGGTGCTGTTCAAGGCTGCTTCCCCGCCCCCCCCCCCGTCTGTTGTATTCTGTGTTTTTATCACACAATTGGCTGTGTATCCCAGGATGAGTAGGTAAAGTTGTTAAAGCTCGCAGACGATGCCGCAGTTGTCGGGCTGATCATACAGTAGGTGATGAATCGCTTCACATAGCGAGCGATGGAAGCACAGCAGTGGAGAGATATTCAATGCGTAATAACTTTAACAGGAGCCACGTCAAAAAGGAAACAGTGACTCCAGGCGAGGAAGTGAGACGCAATCAGTCATCATAAATGAGCAGAAAAGTGGAAAGGCTAAAAAACATTTTAGTTCCTCAGCACTAAAACATTGTCAGCTTTGAAATGGTAGAGCACTGTTGACAGCGTGGTGAAAAAGGCCCATCAGAGATTCCACTGACTCAGACGACTACAAAATGTTTGATGCGTCTCTGGCAGCCATGACCCATTTTTGCACAGTAGCAGGGGTGATCAAAAATGTTAGAACAAATGTTATTGCTTTCTGCTGCTTCCCTGTGGTTTCAGGCTTTCTTGAGTTTTGACTTCCTGCGAGAGGAAATGTTCGCCTATCCTACACAGCCATTACCAGTGTGTTTCGGTGCGCCGCACGCAGGCAGCCTCAAGGAGCCACCACTTCCCCCGAAGTTAATGTAGTGATGCCACAATGGAATAATACATTACAAGTTAAAGTCCTGCATTGATTTTTTTTTTTTTTTTTTTTTTTGGTAAAAGTGTGCAAATGTTAGCAGTAAAGTGTTCCTATAGTCTTGAAATTAAAAGTGCTCATTATGAAAATTGCTCTATGTCACAGTGTTAAATCCTCAAAATTGGAGAAAATGAAATGATGAAGCATGAAACTCTCCATAGCTGGAGATAAAATGTTTAAGAGCCAACAAAAGGGGGGATTACATGCTCCTTTACTGGCTGAGTAAATTCTCTCATGCTCTTCAGATGATGTCTAACAGTCATGGAGATGAAGGAAGCATTCATAATTTTGTACTGTTTTCTTGACAACAGCGATATTTCATTAATTAATCAGAAGTTTACTGCTCAGATAAATAAAGTAGATGGAGAAAAAAAAGTTAAATAAGTATTCCCCAAATGATATTTGAGTAAACATACCTGTCACCACCCGGCCTTTCTTTGTGTTTTTGAGTATGCCTTCACACACAGACGTAACCGTCTGAGGACGCTGAAAAGCTTAAAGTCCAAAGCAAAATGATTTTGAAGTTTTTCTTTCCCTGGAGCCATTCAGCCTTTTCAGCCTGACAAAGCTACCTAAAACTACCTTTCTATCTTTAGTTTTATCCCTACATTCATCCTCTGGATTGCATCTTGCCATCACCGTCCGTCCCCTAATCCTTTTCTCCAAAGGAAATACTGTACATAAAACAAAGGATGCAAGTAAAGCTTCTCTGAAATGCTGTTTAACTGTGATTTTAAGTCTGTGATAATGTTCAAACATCATTTAACATGTCTAATTTACTGTCTGCAGTAAATTATATTATGCAACGTTTTTAATAGACAGAGAGCAGCATAAAATGTTCCTTTTGATGATTTAACCACCAAATACTGTTCATTTAGTAAGGTGCATAGTCATGTTTCTGTTTGTTTTGAGAGACTATACAGACTGTATAAGATATAAGCTATGCAGTCAGTTAGACAAATCAAGGTACCAAATCTCTGCTTTTTGACAAATCGCTATTGCTCATGGGATATGATGACATATAACCCAACCCTACTGTTACTAGGGAGGCGTTTTGCAGTATGTTTTCGTTGTCAAATTACCAAATTATGTTTTCTCATAATTGTCTTGTAGTTTTCCTTCATATTTACATTTATTCATTTGGTATCACTTTTGTCCAAAGTGATGTGAAATACCAATGATGTTCTAGGCCAGGGGTGGCGAACCTGTGGCTCTTGAGCCATATGCGGCTCTTTGCCTGCTCCTTTGAGGCTCTTACTGTGTGGCTGGGGGCTGTGTTATTGGTGGATTTATTTTTTTTATTTTTTACTTTTTGAAACATTTCAGATAAGTAGAAAAAAAAATGGAATGCACTTGCCAATACATTTGCCAATTATTTTAAAATAAAAAATAATGCAGCAGCAGTTTTGAGGACAAATTCTACAACCCGAGGAAAAAAAAGCTGCCACAGATCACCTTCCTCATTAACCCTTTCACTGCTGAATCAGATTGTTTGAAAGCCCCTTCAGTGACAAACGAGTGAAAGAGTTGCTTCGAGTGGCCACAACCGAGTTCTAGCAAGACCTGAAAAGGACTGTGGATAACAAAGACTGTCAGATTTCCCACTGAGTCAATCTAAGTGAGGGAAAAAAAAACTATGAAAACTGCTATGTATTATGACTGTCATCAGATCTGGAAGTCACTGTTACTGTTGTAGTGTGGACGTGCATGTGTTGTGTGGCTTTTTGCTATGGTGCAGGTTTTTTTGTGGCTTTTTATGCTGAACTGGTTGGCCACCCCTGTTCTAAGCAGTTTTAAAGGTCCCATGGCATGAACATTTCGCTTTATGAGGTTTTTTAGGTTAGTTTTTTTCACATTACTATGAGTTCCCCCAGCCTGCCTATGGTCCCCCAGTGGCTAGAAATGGCGATAGGTGTAAACCGAGCCCTGGGTATCCTGCTCGCGAGTTGTTTTTTTTTGCAGGATGGTAGGAGAAGACTCATGAATATTCATTAGGGTACTCATACCTGATTGGCTAACCCTGGCATTCTTACCCAGAGCAACCAACCAGAGCAAGCAACGAGTACTAGCCATTCAGAGGGAGAGTAGGGCGGGTTCTTCCCCTACCATCCTGCAAAAAAAAAATTTGCATCCTGCTCCGCCTTTGAGAAAATGAAAGCTCAGATGGGCCAATCTGGAATCTTCCTTAAGTCATCATAAGGGGAAAGGTTACCTCCCCTTTCTCTGCTTTGCCCGCCCAGAGAATTTGGCCCGCCCATGAGAAAGAGAGAGACATCATGGCTTGCAAACGAGCGAAGCATGGCAGTTGGTCAAGGCCACACCCCCACCCTCCACCTTGCCTCGCCTCTCCCCTCCTCAACAGCATTTAAAGCTACAGCCACAGAAATGGCACATCCTAAGGAAAATCCATTGTGGGACTGGCTCTAGTGGCTGTAATTCTGCTAGGCTGAATTTCGGGAAAGAGACTTCAGATACAGTATTAGGGGACCACTAAGGCCTATATAAAAGAGACTTCAGATACAGTATTAGGGGACCACTAAGGTCTATATAAAAGAGACTTCAGATACAGTATTAGGGGACCACTAAGGTCTATATAAAAGAGACTTCAGATACAGTATTAGGGGACCACTAAGGTCTATATAAAAGAGACTTCAGATACAGTATTAGGGGACCACTAAGGTCTATATAAAAGAGACTTCAGATACAGTATTAGGGGACCACTAAGGTCTATATAAAAGAGACTTCAGATACAGTATTAGGGGACCACTAAGGCCTACATAAAAGCATCCAAAAAGCAGCATATCATAGGACATCATAGGACCTTTTAATCACCCGCTGCAGAGCCCTCCTGTCCTGGGCCGTGCACAAACCATGCTAGTTTGTAATGTGTCCAGTCAGGATGATTTCTATAGCTCAACAGTGTGGTTCCGGAAGTACGATCCCATTAATTGTACTCCATAAGGATTTTGATTATTAGCCATAATGTCTGAACCATCCACCGTAGACCGACCACAAGCTATGAGATTGTAAAAACAAAGGTTTATGACCCATGTGGAAGCGAGGTCGAAGTCTGTATGAAATCAACCGTCTTTCAAGAAAAACATGTTAACCTGAACAAACTGGAACTTTCCTGCATATGGTCTGGGAGTGTGAACAGGTGCATGGGTTCTGGAATAAAACAACATCAATAATATCTGATGTGATAGGATGTTGAATTCCTACTGACCCGATTGTTTTGTTACTTAATGATGACTCTAAATTACACATGCTTGAGAGACAGAGGAAAATTTGGCTAGCCGGCTCAACTGCAACCAAGAAAATGATAGCTCAACGCAGACAGTTGACAGCAACGGAGAAAAGACATTTAAAGCAGGATGTCATGCTGTGATTGGATCATACATTTCGTGGCCAATTCTGGTTGGTTTACTGAAAAGTGAACGCCTCTAAACAGCTGAATAGTTTTAGGAAGAGAGAGCGGTGATTAGAAGTCTTCCTGAAAGAATTTGCGCTGAGTTTCATTACTGAACTTAATGTCTTTATAATGTGGTGTGACATCCCTCCCACTGTGTTTAGTTGGTATTCAACACCTTCATGGTCACTGTGTCGTGGTGATCCATTAGCGCCTGCACTAAGCTAACCAGCTGATAGCGCTAACTCGACCAACGTTATAACAAGGGAAAAAAGCTTATGGGGGGTTGTTTGGCTTGAGGTCAATGTGCAAAGCAGCCTAGGGTGAAATTACACCGACCATCACTTTAAGTTTTCCTTGGAAGCTCCCCGGCCGGAGAATTCCTGGTGGGCCAGTCTGGTTTTTTGGTTGTGAGGGTATAGCACTGGGTCTCGCAGCCCGCTCTTTGTATTTACAGTATTTATTTTTTCTTGCAGCCCACCATCCTTTACATTTATGCAGCCCACTCGCAGAGTGCAGCCAGGTTAATGGTGATGTATTTATGTTTTGAGTTCTCCGACGGCGGCATCTTGCTAAAAAAACTAAACAAACTGTCACCTTGTACACTTCAGTCAGTGGTGCTTGTTGGATGGATGCGACCGTGAGCAAAAATAAGCTGTTTTAAACAGGTAATAGAAAGTGCAAAATGGCGCTGAAAAGACGACAATTTAAAAAGGAGAGCTCTGGAAAATGACGCAACAGGATGGACTTTTTCATAAAACTAGCAAAAGTGAGACACCAATTGAAGACGATGAGACGGGTAAGCTGAGCTAGTTAGGAGCAGTGCAGGATGCTAGCGGTCTTGCAAAACAATACAACGTTGCGTGCAAACCAGCATTCATGTTTATGAATCAAACTTTTTCTTGTAACTCCGCAGCAGCAGTTCATTAGTCCAGTTTGCTGATAACAGTGACAATGGAGAGACAGTACCAAGCACCAGCTATGAGCCCAGAACTCCAGAGTGGGCAGGTAGGGTTGCTCATTGACTGAATATTATAAGAATTAATAACAGTGTGGTGTAGACCGGCCTGCTCTGTATGAAAAATGCCCTGGGATAATTAATGCTGCCAGATGATTCGGCACTACCTTAATGAAACGAATGATTTGAACGAATGAATGATTTGTGTTGAGAATTAGGACAATTTATAAAATGTGATTTAGTGTCAGAAGCAGAGCCAGTAGTGTGCAAGGGATAGCTGCTGTCAGTGTGGAAGGCGCATCTACTGTAAGATGTTGTACCACAGTGTGTGAAGAAGCAAACATGATCAGATTAGTTACAATATAATCACTTTTTAATGGCGAAATATTACTTGTGACCCATTATGCCTTTATTCTCGAAATTAGGATAGTAAATATACAAAATGCATGACTGAAAGGGAATAGAAAGCTATATGAAATATTATACAAAGGAAAAAATAGATTATGGTAATATTAAAATGTGCAATTTATCTAATTATTTATAAATCTGTGATTTCTAATTTGCACAGAAAATAGATTATGATATTGTTGAACATACTGTTCAACAATATCATAACTTTTATACACTTACTGTATTTGCACTGAATTGGAAATAGTGACATTTTACAAAAATTCATTGAATTACAAGACTGTAGAGAACAGGGTGTTATTGCAGACTTATAGGTTTTATTATAGGATATTTTTTAATATAGTCAGTCCTCAAGTGAAGTGGGCCGGTCTAAGGCATGAATCTCCAGGGCTGAAAATGAGTCCCACTCTTACACAGCAGCAGTCATTGTGGTGCACACAGCAACAAATAAGAGGAAAGCATTAGAACTACAGTGCATTACTCTGCCCCGCTTAATGTACGTATATGGTTCATGAGAACAGCCTGCTTGACTATGCTGTGGGAGTTGTGCTTGCTGTTGAAATGTTTTGATAAATTTGCTCTGATATTGATATTGACAAAGTAAAGACTTGGTAAACGACTTCTCCATTAGCATGTGCATGATATATTTAAGCACGGCACCCCTGCGTGGCGGTTAGTAAAACACCACAGTACTACTTATTAACTGCTGTAACTCTTTAATGTAATTAATTATACCATGGTAACCAAATATAGCAAAGTTATACATGATCCGATGCTGAACAAGTCTGTAGCATTTCATACAATTTGAGCTGTAGGTGGCGCTAAAAGATTTGAAAAATTGCTGTTGTGGCAGCAGCCACAGCTGGGAGCAGCAGCAGCTTCCAGCTCTCACACGCATTTTCTTCAGAAAATGAAAATTTTTTAGTTCAATAAGAGTTTTATTTCTGGTGTTTTAGTGGGCGGCATGCTAGTTTGAAGGATGTGATAGAGCAGCTATTTCGCAACATCTGTTATGTGTTGGGCTGTATCACAGTATATTTAATGTTATATGAAAATGTACAATTTCTAGAAATTCAAAAATAAACTATTTTTCTAGACAAAAATATCTGCCTTTGACAAACTTAATAAATTAAAACCGCACAAATCAAGGTACCACATCTATGATTTTTGACAAATCTATATTGTCTCACAGTATATTTTGACATATATATTTTTTTAAATTACCAAATGATGTTTTTTCATAATTCTCTTGTAGGTTTCCTTTATATTTACATTCATTCATGTGGAATCACTTCTGTCCGCAGTAATGTGTAATGTAATGTAAAGGCCCTGGACACCCACACAAGTGTTTTCAGTTATTCTGTCTGATTAGACCTCTTCCCAGGACTCTCTGGGGGTGTGTTTAGACTGATTGATTGACATCTTTTTGAGCCTTCTGATCGCTTTGTTGTACCTTTTGAGGGCAGGGCAAAGGACAGCCAAATGATTGTTATTGGTAGATGAAATTTGTGACGTAATAAGTTCCGGCCCACCTTCAACCTGAGCTAGCTAGGCTAGTCTAATCAGCCAGAATAACTGAAATCACCTGGGTGGGTGTTCAGAGGCTTTAATATGCTATAGGGCAACAGCAGTTTACCACTCCTTTTGTCATACATGAATTATTTTAATGTTATTATATATATATGTATGAAAATATAAATGTTTTTACATGTTTGGTGTTTCGTTAAGCCCAAAGAGAGAAAAGGCAGCCACAATGGTTCATTAATGGATGTGTTTCTGAAGAGCTTTGTCTCTTTGCCCCCCCGACGAAGTACACAATAGGCCATTACTGAGGTTTTCTTAACTCGCTGTTGAGTAGTTTCCGTGGTTGAAGAGAGAGGAAGCAAACCATAACGAGTCTATTGACTCATTCACCGTAAAGTGCCTCAGTCGAGAGGTGCAACAACCTTACTGGAAAGCGTGCGGTGAAAAAGAAATTACAAAGACCGTAAGAAGCTGAGTTCAGGGCCATTGCTCGCACGCACACACAAACACACACACACACACACACACACACACATTTTGAAACTAATTCCATGAAGTCAAGTTTTAATGTCAGAAGGGTTTTCTGTTGGTTTTTTAAAGGTCACCGAAGCAAATTGCTGAGAACCGTTGATTCTGTAATAAAGTGAACTTGACTTCACACTTGCTGCGTTTGTTGCTTTCATAACCTACACACACACACATACACACACACACACACACACACACACATACACACACACACACACACACACACACACACACACACACACACACACACACACACACACACACACACACACGCACACACACACACACACGCACACACACACACACACACACACACACACACACACACACACACACACACAGATGGAAATGTTGTACACATGTAAGAAACACTCTCACACAGCCCCAGGTGTTGAACATGTTGAGTTTTGACGCTATTTTAGTCATTGAACATGATGGTCCCAGCTGTCTGAGAACCTTCTGGACACACACACACACACACACACACACACACACACACAGACACCATAACACTTTAGTTTGAAACGTGATAAAAATATTCTCTGAATGAGCTCTGTACTCGTTTCGTCTTTCTGCGTTTCTTTCTTTATTATTTCACACACAGGGGAAATTACAGGAATGTGGCGGTAAAAGGTTTCAATTCATTTGTCTGCTGATAATGGACTTTTTATGAAAGCGAGTCATTTTCAGGTGATTCTTTTAATCTGTTAAAGAAAAAAAGTGACAACAAGACACACTGGTATCAAGTCTACTGATTTATTTCCATTTTCAGAGTAAATTGTTTTTCTTGATGGTATTACTAGATCTATTATATTAGCAGGGATAATATCTGTAGACATGAGTCTGCTGAAATTAGATTACACACAAGAAAAATGTAGCCAAATATTAGTTTATCAGGATCTCAAGACATTTCTTAGACAATACTGGGTAAAAACTGCTTTCTGAAGGACATTAAACATGGCCTTTAAAACCCATTCATTGATTACCAGGACTTTTAAAGAACATACAGTATAACAGCTTTAACAGGCGGACAAATAAAGTGGGTGTGGAGTTCATTTACTAGCTAAAATAGCATCAGAGTACATGATACAAAAACTGTGCCTCATTCAACTGAGGCTTCTCTACAAAAATACATCTAATAACAGTGTATTTTCTTCTCTAATTTACACAATTTTATCACAATAATAAATAAAACCTATGTTCATAAAGAACATATGGTTTCAAACCCCTTGTGGTACAGAGCGAGAGAATGTGTTGCTGTGTGAGGAGTGCTGTCACACCGGCTAAATAGGATTCTGCCATTATTTCTTGCACTCCGAGGCTGTAAGTAGATGAAGTCGTGAGTTTCAAGTCGCTACCTCTTTCATAAACACCTCAAAAAAAGCAAAAGCTGCACCCTGGGCTCCATAGTGTCACCATAGCGACATGACGAACATATTCAAGATCATCTGGTGACCTCTGGGAAAGCGGGCAGAGTATGCTGGGCTGCAACTGAAAACTGTAATGCTTTAAACAGTGTGTGTCCAGGCTTCTGGGATCAATACGACCAAGGTATTTCTTACAGTGCTTGCCTGAAAGTCTAAGTGAGAATAAGGACGGTGATTCGCCCACAAGATCTGCTTCTTGTAGTCTAATTTTCATGCATATTTTTATTTGTTTTGGTTTGTTTGTCATTGCTGCCTGCACCGCAATGATCTATAGTCGCTGAGATGGGTAGGCGCTGCCAGTTATGCCCCAAAGCCATCGCAGCCAGATGTTCAACTTCAGACGAGTGAGAGAAAACGTATTAGAAAAAAACAAAGTGGTACAAGTCGTTACTCCTGCCATACACATCTCTGAAAGTCTGAGCGTCACACGGCACTCTGCACATTTTATTTGTGAGGTATTTCTGCTTCACTTAATGACACAAAGTAAGACTCAAAATAAGACAGTTTGAAGTAAGAAGGGTGGATCCACGCTTAACCCTTAGCTTTAAAGTAAAAAGCCACCCTGAGGGGCTGTTCACATGGAAAAGTGCTGCTAGCAAGGAACTCTTTGAACCTTCCAGCACATGAATGAAAGGATGCGACTGAGTTTGCGAAGTGCTGAGGTGCTTTGGTGTTGTTTCGTTCACGGAACACAGCGTGGGAAATCACCTGTCAAACTGCAACAAGCAACCAATGAATGACAACCGGGGGGGATTGTTGTTTTGTGATTACCTGACAATCAAATCTTCATCTCCACGCCTGCCTCTCCCAGACTGTTGAAGCCGGATGTGTCCCAGGATGTGCTGAATCACTCTGTGTGTGTGTGTGTGTGTGTGTGTGTGTGTTTTGGCCTTTGTTTCTTTGCATGAGTCATTAAATGTAAAGTGTAATGCACTTTTGGGATATTTTTAGTGCAGCTGCAATGGACGAGATGGCAGAAAATCTAGTCTAAAACGTCAAGAGTAAAGGTCAGACGCTTGAGTCACTCTCTCAAAATCAAAGAGCAAAGGCTTTGTTTCAAACTTAACATTTTGCTCCGACGTTCAACTCTCACACGGAGAAATACACTTCAGAAGAGGCTGAGATACAATTTATAAACTAGTGACAGAATCAGTTGGCCTGTATGCAGCAATAAGACGAGCTGTATCCATTTTACAAACTAAAAGTATACAGTATGTTCTCCTTTTTTATGTACTGTTCTATTCTGTGCTAACAGAAAGATTTACCCCATTGGCTGTCAATCAAACTTTTTAAACCACTTTAAAATGCCACTGCCAATTAAACTTCCCAAAGAGAAAACAAAATGTGTTTCCCAAGGATTTCAAAAGGGGTCCTGAAGCTATTTTTTATTTTTTTTTTACCATGATCATTAATTAATCTCCAGCTGTGAGCAGCTTCTCAACTTCCTTTATGCAGTGCATTGTGGAGCAATAGCGTCCATCAACACACCAAAAAAAACACCTTCATTTAGCCTACATCCTGACACCTTTGAGTATACTTAATTTAGTCACTTTTATTAGTATGTAGAAAGGAATCGGGACATGGCTATTCTGTAGTTTGAGCTTTTTTAAGATAAGGTTGAATATACATGGGTGCTGTTCAGAGACGTTTGTGACAAAAGGATTGTTTAATCTTTGTTAAAATGATGAGGCACTCAAATTGTACCACTCAGTAAAGTAGCAGATATTTCATTTCATTTTAATAATAAGTTTGCACAGAAAGCCCCAGGAGCTTGTTTCCATCTTATAGAAACCCTCAATTGGGAAAATAGACTTCCTCACCGGGGCTACCGAAACAGAGGCTAGCTTATAAAGTAAAGCAGGCCATCAGCTCTTAATAACCTCCAGCTGAGAAAGTCATTCAAAGTAGGAAATGACCAACTGTAGTAAAAGCTCTCAGGGAGGAAAAATTTAAATTTCAACAAGAAAGCGAAAAAATCCTGCATTTATTATCACAGATTGAAGATATCTGAGGATACCTTTGTCCTTTTAAAGTCACAAACCATAGTTTCCAACATGATTTAAAACCGAGCAAATCATTGATTAAAAATGCAAAATGGGAGCGTCGACTGATTTCTGCCGAGGGAAACGAGCCCAGCTGTGTATCCCCACTGTGATTCCACTGGCTGCGCACCTGAGGCTCATTTCGAGCGGGATTCCAACTGATGAAGATAATTAGCCATCACTTGTTCACTTGTGAATCAGTGCTTTTGAGCGTTTGGACAGGGTGATGAAGGGTTTGGCTTCAAGAAAGATCGGCTTTGTTTTTCTACTTCAGTCTTCCTGAAATTGTAAATTGAGGATGCAGGTATAACGACACATGAAAAACTGCTTTCACCTAGCTGACAACGGTTGTCTTGGAAAAATGGGAGAATGTACCTTTAATGAGTCTATTTCTTTGTTTTTTTTTTTAGAACAACACCTGTAAGGGCATGACAGCAGGATGGGGCCGGGGATAAAGAGACGGATGGTGACTCTGCATGGGATGAAACGCGGTTGCTAAGGGATATGGACCGGGGCCATCCAGAAAAGGGATGGGGGACGCGGAGTAGAAAGACGGATGGAGAGGAGGATGAGGTGGTGGTGGTGGGGGAGCAGGAGGCGGATTAAGAGTGAGAGGAGAGAGGTGTGGGGAGAAAGAGGGGAGAAGATGAGGGTATGAATGAACGGGGAGGTGGGACGGAGGAGGGAGGAGGGAGAGGTGATGCTGGATGATGGTGTGGCGGAAGGAGAAAGAGGAAGAGGAGGAGAGGGAAGGCGGAAGGAGGAGGGGAGCGTGGAGGGGGATGCACTGCGGAGGGAGGGCGTGAGGAAAACGAGGCCTCTTCTCCGTGTAGAGATGTTCGAAATCTATCTCCTTCCTTCTCTCCCTGTCCTCCCTTTCTTTCTCCTTTCTCCTCACCCACTCCCTCTCCCACTCTTTTTGCTTCTCCTTTACCTTTTTCCTCTCCATCTGTCTCTCCTCCTCCTCCTTTCTCTCCCTCTCAGCATCTCTTTCCGCCTCTCTCTGCTCCGTGCGTACGCTCACGAGAGCGACGGCTTCCGTTGCACCTCTGGCGCTGTTCTCGACAACAACATGAGCACAGTGATTACAATCAGTGACATGATTACTGTCACGATAATCACGCTGACCACCGTTAATGTCATCACAGCCGTCTGCGTTTCCGGGATCAATACCGCTGCAGGTTTGGTAATCATCTGCCGATTCAGAGAGACAGACAGGTTTGCTTTCATCCTCCTCACTGAGCCCCCTTTTGTTATTTGTTAGGTTATAATCACAAGTGTGATGACATGTGCCATTTGTTTTACACTTAGAGCAGTCATTACAATCTGAGCTCTGGCTCTGAGCTGCAGTTTGCCCACTAAAAGCTGCTGTTTTGTCAGCGTCGTTTGCCATTTTTTCACTCTTTGCTGGCTTGTTTTCACATTGACAGTGGTCAGCATGTGTTTCGTTGGTGCAACGGGTGAAGGAGTCAACAGGTGTGTCCATGGTGTTACAGGTAGGGTTGTCACTCCCGTTAGCTGAGCGACGTTTGTCCACGCGATCACGCGAGTGATCCTCGTCTTTGTCCGTCTCACTGCCGCCACAGCTCGGATTGTGTTTGACGTGAGGATTGTCATGAGTAGCATCATGCTTTCCATCTCTGTTGCACTTTTTATCGCACTGACTGCGGTCACTTGGTGTGCTACAGGTGTGACAGTCACTCAAAGGTTTCTCAGTCCAGCACATCCTCTTCTGCTCGTCTACAGAGGCATCGGAGATAAATTGACTGTAGTCATCGGCATCACAGTTGCCGCCTTTCCTGTCATCGCAGGTATTGTGGTGTTTGAGTTTGTCAGCGCTGTTACAGGTAAATGTTCCCTCGCTGTTATTTGTTTCATGACACAGACGGTGTTTCATCCCGGAGAGAAAGTGGCAGTCAGTGTTTTTCTCTGTCCTGTCGCCCTCCGGACTGCCCAGGAAGTTGTCCAGAAGTGTCCCAGTCTTGTTGAGTTTTGTGGCGTCCTCATCTACGCCGAGGCCAGCCTTCAACCCACCACAAGCCCTTTCCTGTCTCAAAACACATACAACTCTCCTCGTTTGTCTCCGTCCCCTTTTCCTTTTCTTCTTTGGTGTTTCCCCAGCCTCAGGCGATTCTGTCTTTCTCTTGCCGGATGTTTCTACTCTCTTTGACATCGAAATTGCATCACCTGGGAGGGTCATGTCTGCACAGGCCGATCTCATTCTCGGCCGTGTTTCTGGCTGTTGTGCGGAGCAGCTTGGGGCTAGGCCTAACGCAGGGTGGCTGCTTGCTGCAGGTATTGTTTGTCTTTGACTAACCGCTGTTCCTCTAAAGGGTGCGGGGACAAGGCTAATCGCTGGATCACATGCTGTTTCCCTATGAGGTGTAGGAACAAGACACATTTCAGACTCGCGTGCTGCTTCTCGACAGGGAAAAGAAACGCCGCTAATCACTAGGTTACACACGTTTTCTTTAGCATCCTGAACGGCTCTTATCTCTGTCTTGCTCAGATTTCTTTGCTCCTCATGACTCTGCCCTTCGTGCTTCCCTGCTTGTGTATTTTTGTGTATCTCCCCCGTCTCTCTGTCATTCTGAGCAAGCTCGGGTGTAATTGCAGGACAGCATGGCGTCTCTATAACAGACCCAGAGACGGGGCTAATCACTGAGTTACATGCTGCACCCCTACAGAGGAGCTTTCTGAGCCCCTGGCCCCACCCGGAGGCTGATTGCTGGGATTGATGCTTGCTGGCCTCCCTTTTCACCTGCAGACACAGCTGGTTACACCGATTACACCGATTCACAGGAAGATTACTTAATAGCGCTCCTCTCTTCTCGTCATTTCTACCTGCCCTCTCTCGCTCTGACTGATCTCCTCTTATCCTTCTCTCCTCTCCCCTCATCTTCTTTTCTCTCCCTCCTACCAGCCGATGCACTGCAGGGTTACTTAATAGCCCTTTTTCCCTCCTCTCCTCTTTTTCGCTGCCCTCTCTTTTCAACCTCTCGTCTCCTCTCCCCTCAAACATCTGGTTCTCAGAAACTCTACTTATTATCCTTCTTCCCCTTTCTGTCTCCTCTCCTCTTTTCCTCCTACCCCTCTTCCTCATTCCTCTCCTCACCCCTCCCCTCCTCTTCCTCCTCCTCTTCCTGCCTGTTTTTTGAAGGCCCAGCATCGGTGCAAGGTGGCACTCTGCGGAAACTGGAACACATTTTAAAGCGCTTTCATCGCGGCAGCCACAGCGTGCCAGAACCGCGCCGCCGCCGCTACAATGGGCTACAGGTTCCATAGGATTACCTGCCTGTCTTCCTTCTTCCCTTTCATCTATCTTCACCTCCCGTCCTCCCTCCATAGCTTCCTGCCTCTGTTGGCAGTCAGGTTGTTTGATCACAGACGGCTTTATTCTCTCCCTCCCTTCCTCTAGCCCTCCTTTCTTTTCCTCACCCACTTCCTTGGCCCTGTTATGTGCTCTGAAGTCGTACAGTAGAGGGTTTATGCTGTAGGAGATGGAGGGCAAGGTCTTGGTGTAGCTGACCATCTCCGACGGCCAGAGAAGAACCCGGCTACCGTCTCTGCTCAGGACGCGACAAAACGGCTCTTTGGGGCGATTTGTAGGCAAAGAAGTTGATCCTTTAGCCCCGTTTGACGGAGAGAAACTTGATTCTTTGGGCTGTGTTTGGATTGAAGACTCTTTGGTGTCATTTAAAACACCAGAAATTGACTTTTGCTGATTTGTAGCGGGACAAAGCAGATCTTTCAATTCTTGGGTGGGGTTTAACTCTGTACGATAGGCCACATCGTCGTGGGTTTCAGCCTCGCTGTCTCTGCATACTGAATCTTTAGCATCAACTGTGCTTACACTGTCAGAAATCTGTGCTGGTGTCCAACTGTTTAAACAATGATGAGCTCCAGTCCCACTTTCCCTGCCGACTTGGGCTCCAGTCCCATTGACATTACATAAGGAGTGCTGGGCTCCATTCCCACTGATTACAAAGTCTTCAACTCTAATTACATTGCGATTAAATAAAGAAACCTGGGCTCCAGTCCCAGAGAGTCCTCCAGTTCCCCTCTCAGGAGGCATATTGGTTCCAGCCTCAGAGTGCTGGATTGCAGTTTTAATGTCCACACCGCGCTGGTTTCCAGTGTCCGAGTGACCCACGCCTACAACGTCCACGTCTGCAGATACTGGAGATTTGAGCTGCTGATCTGTGACTTTCTCCCCCGGATCTTTGACTTTTTCTTGCGCCATCACACCTTCTTGCTTCCCCGACAAGCCAGAGCCTCGCCCAGCTTGGATGAAGACGGCAGCTGATTGGTGGAGGAGGACACAGCTCCTTTTGGGCAGCGAGAAGGACACGGGGCGGACTCTGCTGCGGACGGACTGGACGCTTGGTCCGCACACTGCTCTGCCACTGTTGACGCCGATGTCGGCCGTGTTAGTAGTAATGGCGGGGGCGATTGTCTTGCTGAAGTTGGTCACGGTGGTTGTGTTGAAAATGGAGCCATTAGTGGCGGTGCTGGTGGCAGTCGTTGGGATGTTATTGGGAGTAATGGGGTTGCTTAAATAATTGTGAGCCCAAGGGATCTTGTTAAAGTGCCTGGTTTTGGTAGTGTTTATATTTGTGTTCATCGTGTTGTTTGTGGTCAGCTCATTGTAGTCCATTTGGGTCTCGTTGAGGATGCAGGATTCAGCAGCAGTAGTCTGAGTGCTGTTGGTGTCCATTGGGTCGTACGCCCACTGCGTGTTGCTCAGGAGTCTGGTTTCCAGTGCAGGGTCCAGGGGAAGGAAGGGCTGGATCAGCGGGGTTTGAGGATCTAGATGGAGGGGAGAGCAGAAAGGATTAGAGCAGCTGAAACTGTTTACATTTGCATGCAAAACATAACGGAAATATCTGCCAAACTTGACTAAAAATAAAGGGAGTAGGGAGGGATACATGTAGAAGAATAGCATTCATTTTTAAGACTTCCCATACAGTAAGTTCTTATGCATTTATTCAGCGTTCTGGCTCTTCACCATTACTCTTTTTGTTGCTTTTAACACATCTGAATTGAATTAATGGATGTAGGATGGACTTAACAAAAACGTAAGCACAGGGATGAATGTGTGGCTCACTTAGAAATGGGGGGAAAAAGATTAAGGGTTTTATTGCAACTTGGAATTTTCATCCACTTTGGAGCACAACATGCTGCCAGACATTCATCTGTCTATACACCAGTGTGGCAGATGATTAAGGCAAATTATTTCTTGAGTGAAGGTTTCCAGATGACTCATAACTTTAAAAGTAATCCATAATGTGCCTTCCACTCACAACAGAAACCTCTTTTGTTCAACAGTCGAGTTTTAGAAGGGAAGCCTTCAAATTAATTATTACTCTTCCAGTACTAAATGTGAAAATGCATTAATCACTCGGAGAGGGTCGCCTTTAAATGCAGTTGTCGAACTTTTCTATCGGATTCAACTTTAAAATGAGAAAAGAGACTTTACTCAATATGCAACACATGTATTTTTCAGAAAAAGACAGGGTGACAATAGATTGATCCTTTAACACCACAGGAACGCTGATTCCAATTCCTTCATGCTCATGCTTTCTTTATTTAAAAAATCCACTTGAGATGGACTGAAGGGAGCAGATACCACCTCCTGAATCAGAACAAATTCAAACGGAATGACACATTAACCTGGAAAATATTACTCCAAACTCATTCTCAAGGTTCAGCTTTTGTTGAAAGTGTTTTTGAGAGGTGTTGATTTAACTTCATGGTCGTTTTGAAGGCTGTTGTTTGTGGTGCTGTGGACTTGAATTGTGCTATACTGAGAAGTGTTTCTAATAGTCTACCTTGAAATGAATGGGGAGGACAAAGTACTGTACCTAATGAACTTGCAGCTACGTGCAGTGTTATTTTGCTTATCTTAGTGTGAAAAGTAAAAATCACCACAAAAGTAGAAATAAAAAAGGTATAGCAATAAGAGTGGAGTTTGTGCATAGGGTTTGCAGGGGAGTTGGCTTTCCTATATATGTGTGAAAAGAAGATTACTAAGGCTTTCTTCAACTTTCTGAATGTTGTTTGAGGAGATGTGTGTCAGATGTGTTATAGCCTACGGCGGCAACAGGCAGGCTCTGTAGCTACACCCCAAACCCTTAACGCACAACCAGAAATCCCCCCCCTTGAATTTAAAGGAATGTATATTTGTACCATCCACTCCTCTGTCACGACTAACTGCAAACCATGCCGCATCTCTTTTGTGGACGGTGGAGCAGTTTGCTCTTCCAGCAGAGCAGTCAAATAGGGTGGCTTGACTCAACTAATACCATAGCTTCCTTTATTCTCCAACTCTATATTCACTTAAAGGTCAGCACTGTCAAGACAGTTTGCAATCGGTCAGCGACAGGGATTTGTGTGACAAAGTTCACCAAGGTTGAACTCTATTGAAATCAATTGATTTCAGTCTGCCGTTCTGCTACTGTGACCGAGCCCACCTGGAGCAATATTTCATTGACTAAATAATTGTTCCACTTGTTCGGTTGTGTAGCACTTGGTCCCTAAACTGTAACTTCTCATCTCTGTGCATTTTACAGCTTACACAAAGATTTCAGAACCGTTCTAAAGTCTTCTGTCGATAAAGATATTTCAGCGTTACTGCAGCGGACTCCGTTTACACACTCCGTTTAATTGCTCAATATCAAGAGTGATATCTCCATCAGCAAAACCAAACACATACTCATAAACTATTCATGTAGCAGACTACATGCCAAGTTCTTACTTGTTCCCAGTGGGGCGCTGCTCGTGTTGTTGTCGCCCCAGTTCTGCACAGAGTCCGGTCTGGTCTGGTTTGCTGGTTCCACTGCCACTGTGGTGGACCGGAACATGGGACCAGAACCTGGAGCGCTGAGGAGAGGAGAGAAGGAAAGAAGTGAAAAGATGAGGAAAGGACGAAAGAAAACAAGATGGGAGGACAAGAGGAAAGCAGGGATGAAAGATAACAAAAAGAAAAGGAAAGAAGGAAAATGATGGTGAGAATAAGAGGAGAGTAAAGAAGGAAAGGAGAAAAAGATGAGTGGAAAGGAATGAAGGAGGAGAGAAGAGGAGGATGAAAGGGAAAAAATTATATGGGAGGAAAGGAATAAAGACGAAAGAACAAAAAAATTAGGAGAGAAAAGGAGCAAATTATGAGTGGAAAGGAATTAAGGAGAAGAGGAGAGGACAAAAGGGGACGCATGAAAAAGGGGAGGAGAGGAAGAAAGAGGAGAGGAGAAAAGGACAGAAGGAAAGGATGAAAGGAAAGAGGAGAGGAGGATAAGAGGAAAGTGAGGATGAAAGGAAACCAATTAAATGGAAAGGAGGAGGAAACAAGCGACGAGAGGAAAGGATAAGTAGAAAGGAAGGAGGAGATGAAATGAGTCAAACAGGAAAAAAAAAAAAAAAAGGATTAGAGGAGAGGGCAGAAGGAAGGAAAGGAGGAAAGAGAAGAGCAGGAGAAAAGGAAATAAATAAAAAGGATAGGAAAGGAGAAGGATGAGGAAGAGAGGATTGAAGGAGGAATGGAGGAGGAGAGGTGAGGACGAAAGGGTAACAAATGAAAAGAGGAGAGCATAAAAGGAAGAAAGGAGTGGGGAAGAGAAAGGGACAGGAGGAAAGAAATGAGGAGGGGAGAGGTAAAACATGAAGAGGAGATAAGGAAAGAAATGAGAGGAAAGGATGAAAAGAAAAGGGGTGAAACAAAAGGAACAAGGACAAAAGGCAAAGGGGAGGAAAGGAGAGGATTAAAAGTATAAGGAAATAAAGAGGAAAGGAAGACAACAAAAGGGAAACAAGGAGACAAGCGTTGCGGAGGGCGAGAGGAGAGTAGAGCTGAAATCCAGCTGAAAATCAATTTGGCCATGCTTCTCCTCTCTCTCGCTTCGTGCCAGGAGCCAAACTTCATTGTTGCAAATCTGGAAATGGCAGTGACAGCCGATACTGATACACGACTTTCTGTGCAGCAAATGGGTTCAGCAACACGACGTGATTGGTCAGAAACACTTTATAGCCATGCTGATTGTCCCCATTAAGCACAGCAAGATGCGTTTTATCGGTTGCTGTGCCAACGCTCGTCGTAACCAGGGAGCTAGTTAGTGATCTCTCTTTTTCTCCTGTGTTTTATTTTTACTCATGTGAAACAAACATGTCAGTCAGTTACACAAAGTGTTTCTAAATAGGTCTACTACACATTTGGCTCAACGGTCAGCGAGTACATTCAAAATCTAACTTTCATGCATGGATTTTAAATTCCTGGATGTTTGATCGTGTCTTCAGGGACTATTTTTTGGCGGAGATCTACGTTCTCTTTATTTTTGCGTGGGCATCTTCAGGTTGTGGCTTGCAGCTCTTCAGCTTCATATTTTGCATTCATGTGCTATCGTATATATATATTTTGAGTTGCTTAGTTTGGTAGCTTGCCAGATAAACTCTCATCGTATCATGTTTTCAGCAAGAAGCAGCCACATCCAAATCATCTGTTTCCAGACCTCTGTGTTTGTTTATCATTTGTCTTGTAAGACAAACAGTTACACTAACAGCATGTGAGGGCATCGCTGTTTGGCAGCCCACTTGAAAAAGTCCCAGATGTTGGAGCTTTACACCAACCCATGAACACACCGAAAGATATGATGATTTTTTTTTTAGTAACATAAACACACAGCTGTAAGTCAGATTTATCAGTTTTTTGTTGTTGTTGTTGCTGAAAACAGCTGCCAACAACTGCTGCTGGAAACAGGATTAATTTAAGTGGTGAGAATAAACCATGTAACTTTAGGGCCATGATACCAAAACACTGAGTTAAAAGATGCTAAAGCACCAATAATACTAAATGTTAATATACAAATATTGATTATTGCAGCTTTAAATGTTAAATGCTTAAAGGACAATTAAGGCGCAAAATGAACCTAGGGGTTAATAACATATGTGTACTTTGTAATAAACTGTCTGTACACTTACAAAGTTCTCAATGCTTCGGTTTGCATGTAGGGGGCCTCATTATGCTACCGTTGAAGTGTGGTGCTATTTTGAGCCTTGTTAGTGGTGTAGAAATAGCGATTTACCATCTGCCCCGAAAGCTAGCGTTAGCAGCTAACCCCCGGTTTGTGGTAGCTTGTTTCAAGCTACAGACACATTAGATTAGCATGAAAACAAATCCCAGAGAGCGTTCGACTCGGTACACATATGTTATTAACCCCTAGGTTCATTTTGTGCCGGAATTGTCCTTTAAATTCTTAAAGTAGGTTTACTGAAATACTGAGTACCTTCGCAGTGAAAGGACCTTCAGGGAACTCACCGTAAAGGAATTGAAAACATTGTTCTCTTTTCTAAAACGTGACTTGATAACATGCACTTTGATTTATTTCAAAGAAACTCCTTTAAGCTGATTTTTTTAAACAGTTACTTTTATATCAAGTAGCATAAAATATCTCCATCTACTAGTGATAACCGTGCTTGTTGATCCACGATGGTGCTTTGGGTTACCGTGTAGAGGTGGATGTTAACTCGCTACAGCTGTTGTTGTTAGTTGTCAACTATTGGATTAATTGCCAACTATTTTGATAATCGATTAATCGGGTTGAGTCGTGTTTCATGAAGAAAAAGTAAAAATTCTCTGATTCCAGCTTCTTAAATGTGAATATTGTTCTAGTTTCTTCTCTCCTCTGTGACAGTCAACTCAATATCTTTGAGTTGTGGACAAAACAAGACATTTGAGGACGTCATCTTGGGCTTTGGGAAACACTGATCGACATTTTTTTTACCATTTTCTGACATTTTATAGACCAAAACACTAATGGATTAATCGAGAAATAATGAAAATAAATGGTTAGTTGCAGCCCTATTACTCACCACTCTCCCGTTCTCCTCTCTTCATGCTTCTGGAGCCTCCTCAGCTCTCTCTTCTCCTCCCTGCGTCTCCTCTGCCTCCTGCAGGCCAGCGCTCTGTAAAACTCCCTCTGTTTCAGCTCCTTGAGGCGCTGAAGGACAAGCACAAGGATTAGGATCATTCATATTTGTAGTAGCGGTAGTGGAGATAATAGTGGTAGCAGTAGTTGTATGGGTATTAGTATTATTTTAGATTTAGATGTATAGGTCAATTTATCTAAATACGTCAATGCATTCTGTTTCTGTGCATGTGTGTGAGAGTTTGTCTCTCCACTCTGCAATTCTTTATCTGTTGTGTGTGTGTGTGTGTGTGTGTGTGTGTGTGTGTGTGTGTGTGTGTGTGTGTCTGTGCGCCAGTGTCAGCTTTAGTACAGTCCAGACCAGCTTAATTCACTTACTGAGCACTGTCTGCAAGCCGGAGATACTGATACTGTGCACGCTAGTGTGTGTCACAAATAATAATAATAATAATATACCGGTGGGTTCATATCACAGACAGACAGATGACAACAGACAGACAGCGGGGCGAGCAGAGAAACCGACAAATAGATAAACAGACCAGAATAGACAGAGAGATAAAACACAGAGACAGATAGATAGATACAAACACAGAGGGACAAAGAGACAGGCAGGAAGACACAGTGTTGTGTTGTTGTTTTTTTAAAGTTTGCAGTCTAGCTTCAGCATTTCTTAGAAGGTGTACATATACAGTGAGGGGCGGACAGGGGGAAATGACAAGAAACCCTCATAATAGACCACAGAAAAACAAGACCAAACTTAAAAATAACCATAGTTAAATCAACACCTGTGTGACAGTCAACGCGAAAAACTTTACTTCTTATGTGTTAAAACATGTAGACTTTTTGGTTTACAGGACTTATAAAGTGAATTTGTTAATTACTAAAAACATTTCTAATGTTGCCGACAATTACATGAAAATGGCAGAAATCTAAGAGGTAGATATCTGAAAACAGCGGGACTTAAAATCCATTTTATGCATTATTTGATACTGCCAGTGGGAGGTTTGGCTGGCTATCATTTCTTGTACTAGTACTGATATAATACCTGAGTTTTGCTATTTTGGAATGAAGGAAGAGAGGAAGCGCCAAACAAAGCAGTGAATCAGAAGAATGAAATGCTATTTTCTGATTGTTTTACAGCTGTTGCGTTCTTGAGCACAAATAAGCACAACCACAGCTCCGTGGGAATGTGACCTGTGTGTCGGTATGAGAAGCAGAGGGGCGTGACAAAGCAGTACCTGGGAGGAGTGAAAACAGGCCGCACAACCTGCACGCTGTTACCCACGTGGGGCCAAAAAGGCTCTCTGCTGACGCCCATAAACGCCCCCGCACACAGCAAAATAAAAAGAAAAGAGAAAATCCAGGCAGAGGACAGGCAGGGTCTGCGCAGGTACAGACACCGTCACACACTTCTAGTGGGTCATAAGTGATGATTGAGAGGGATTCTGTTTGTATTAGTCTATACATTGTTTTTTAGTAAAATACTGCATATTATACCTTTTAAGATTACGTCTCTAACCTTATATTTCATGTCCACCTTATCTCTAGAAAACCTTTTGTACGCCTGGTCTGATGTATGGCTTCTCACCACACATTCTTCTTTTATAAATACCAGTTTGTGGGAAATCCTTTCGTGTGTACACTTTGTTTATACATGTGGCCCACTCCTCGTGTCATGACAAACTGCAAACCAGGCTGCATCTCTTTTGTGAGCATTAGGATATATTGTTATTATATTAAATGTTGAAGTGATTAAGTGTATTGTCTCTGGTAATGCCAAATGGACAGGTGCAAACCCACTCTACCTTCCCCAGTAGGACAGTATTGTGTTTTACCACTCTCCACCTTACAGATTGGAAGGATAGTGACACTTGGTACTTTTGCACATTGGATTTTGAATAAACGACGTCTTTGTGATTAACGAGCCAAGAAGAGAGAGGACTGTGTCTAACACAGTTCATCAGATGTGGATGTAAACCCCTCTTTAACCTCAGAGGCATTGTTTCCTTTCAGTTCCAGAGCACTGAACACAAAACTAACAGAACAAATAATGTGTCACCTTCCTGCTACTCACAGATCTCACTGTGTAAAACATACAGCCTCTTTAAGCAGAACAATGTAGGATAAACTGGCTGCTTTTCTCAGTCTGCATCCATCACAGCAGCACATCAAGGGCCTGTGACGTAGCCTCTCTGCAAACCACTTCATTTCCAAAAGAATATGGGACCGTGACTGACCATGAACCAAAAGATGGGCAGCTTAGCTCTGTGTGTTTGTGTGTGTGTGTGTGTGTGTGTGTGTGTGTAGGCTGGAGAATATTACTGCTAGAAAATCCATTTCCTGCAAGTGTTGCAGTCTCGAACAATGTGCCCTAAATGCTCTGCATCCTCAAGTAAACCTAATAACTCTGACACACAGCTAACTGTGAAAAATATTATGCCTCTTTCATCGCTCGCAAGTGAACAAATGGTAATTGCAGCAAATACATTCCTCCCAGCACCTATAATTTCGTAAACACCCAAACAGCTGCAAGTTCTCAGAGTCGCCTTCCTTCACATCCCACTATGGAGGAACAAACTGTTTTACTGACACTGAAAACAGAAAAATGATCAGAGAAAGCGCAGGAATATCACAAGAGTCCCCCTATTTTTCTATCACTATTGATAACCTGTGTGTTATTATATAATCAGTGATGATGTACTATTGATTTTAACCTAGAAGGATGCCCTAGGTAACTGTCGTTAATATTTTTTTGTATTGATAGAATTGTAATATTTTTCTGAGGAGATGAGTTCATAGAATTGCTTATTTTAGGATTTTATTAAATATACAAGTTCTAGAGAGAGTACACTCAAGAACAAAGAAAAAGAAAGAGAAATATTTATACCAATCAGCATTCAGAATTGATAAACTCAGATTACAGTGACCTTTTTTTGCTAAAGTAAATCCATAAAATATTACACACAGCTTTTTTCTTTTAAAGGATAGTCGGTAACACTTGAAGGTATCTACATAAGAGTGACATGACACTGTCATAAACACATGACACTGTCATGACACATGAACCCTAACCCTAACTCTAACTCTAACTCTAACTCTAACCATAACTTGTCATGACAAACCCGAATGACACTAAAAGAAGCATTATGTCATAAACGTTTATGACTTGTATATAATGTTTTATGACACGTTCATGACAGTGTCATGTCACTCTTATGTAGATACCTTCTAGTAAAGTGTAACCGGATAGTTCAGATTAAGTGTATATATTTAGAATATTTTCACTGCTTTACCTTGCCATCAGACAGCCCTTTACAACTTCGCAGAACACGGGTCATAGTGGTCTACCGCTGCCTTGATCGGTTAGTTTGTTTGATAGTTTTGTTAATTCCTAACCCTTACTAACCCTTTTAAAAAAACAAGTTAAACAATAACACCTACT
>NC_050187.1:30908385-30925885 GCF_008315115.2 Sander lucioperca
TTTGTTTAAAAGGTATGAGTGTGGAGTCATTTCGTCAATTAATTGATTGATCAAATATCCATTTGCAAATAAATGTATCCACAACAGATCGACGGATGAAATATTACCTCCGCCGAGGAGGTATTGTTTTCATGTTGTAGCATGAACGGGGTTCAACGGACCGGCGAACCCCGTTCAAAAATCTGGCAGTTCAATTAAGCGTTGCTTGACAGTCTGTTTAACCCTTGTGTTGTCTGGGTCACATTTGACCCGTTTTCAGAATTTCTATATCAGAAATATGGGTTTCTTTTTAACTACCTAATTTTGATTACCCAAAAATAACATGGAGGATTCCACACAACAGCTTCGCGAGTACAACAAAATATCGGATCTCCACTTTCATTGTGAATTTTAGGGTGTTTTATTTCATTTTTTAGCATTTGAAAAAAAATAACGGAAATGTTTCTAAACAGCATCCCGACTGAATGTTGACATATACCCTTCTGTGATGATCCGTCCTTTAATATTAGTCTAAATAATTCATAATTTCTGTTTTTGTAACTCAAGAATTAGGTATAATTTTCTATAAATGAGGTTTATTGACCATGAATTCCAATAATAAGTGTAAAACTAGTGGTAATAAGTTGGTGTTAGTGGTGTTTATACATGGTAGTGAAAAGAAGCGCCAAAAGTGTTTAAAAAAAAAAAGTTTAAAACGTCAGAAAAAGTGTTGATTTTCAGTTTTCAACCAGCAAGTGCATGGTTGAATGGAAGACAACACAAGGTTTAAAAAAGGAACGAATAGTTGAATATTCCACACTGTCCTCCCCTGAAAAACGCTAATGTAAGTTGTTTGTTCAAGAAGCAATTACAACTATTATTTACGTTTTTAGTGGCGGCGCCCTCTATTGGCCGTAGTAGTTATGACGGGAGCAAAGCAGGAAGTAAGGTGACGAAATATAGAAGCGCCAAAAAACAAACATAGGACTTTCACCCAGGAGACCAGGGTTTGTGCTAATTTCTGAAACGCTCCTACGGGTCATATAAAAGGGTAGGAATTAAAGACCTATATCGTCGTATGTTTGGAGGACATGTTGGAATATTCATATTGAACAGCCAAATCCAAATTGACTGACGAAATACAGGTTCAGGTTCACCCAGACTACATTATTCACAATTTGAACTAAGCCACAGTTAGGGGGACAGAGAAACTCCAAAACGGACTCACAGAAACAAAACCCTTTGAAGTCGTGTTTCTGTCCACCTGATCTAATCTAAGTTCAATAATAACGATAATACCTTTATTTATAAAGCACTTTTCAAAAGAAGTTACAAAGTGCTTTACATTCATTTAAAAAGCAACAACAAGAGAACAACAGAAATGACCGATAATAAACAAACAACAATAAAATCAATAAAAAGCAAGTCTAAAGGAGTGTTAAAAAGACACTTAAAAGAAGACAATGTGTTGGCTTCCCTGATCTCCTCTAGGTCGTTCTACAATGAGCAGAAAAGGCCCGCTCACCTTTAGTTTTCACTAAAACTAAGTGAGTGACTGAGAGTGACCTACCAGAGGATCTCAGGTTACGTTTTGGCTCGTATGGGGTAAGAAGTTCAGGAGCGTGCCTATGTTCCCACAACCCTATGTTCCCACATTTCTAAGATTTTTTTCAAAATTAGGCCCTATTTTCCTATAGTTCCCACATTTCCTTTTTCGTAAATTTGTATCAGATTGTTTCCCCCTTTCTTCCAATTTGGTAGCCAATTACACCCAACCTAGTATCCAGTAGCAATGGACTACAGATGTAATGTAACCCTAACCCTAACATAGGGCCTAATTTTAAGAAAAATCTTAGAAATGTGGGATCATAGGGCTGTGGGAACATTGGCCCTAATTTTCAGTGAAAAAAAACAATCTTAGAAATGTGGGATCATAGGGCTGTGGGAACATAGGGCTGTGGGACCATTGGGTTGACCCTAGAAGTTCAGCTATATAGTTTGCAGCTATCCCCATACATGTCTTAAAAGTGACCATTACAATTTTAAAATCCACTCCTAAAACAGACTGGAAGCCAATTAAGTGATTTTAAAATCAGTGTAATGTGTTCTCTCCTGTCTGACCTGGTAATGAGTCTGGCTGCGGCATTTTGAATGAGCTGAAGATTATTGAGGTTTTGTTGTGAGACATGAGTTCTCTCATGTCTCTCACAACAAAACCTCAATAATGCATTGCCGTAATCTAACCGGGAATGAAATGAAAATCCAAGTTAAAAATGACCTAATTTTTGAAATGTTTCTTAGCTGAAAAAAAAGCAGGTTTGGACAACTGAATTAATGTGCTGATTGAAGTTGAGGTGTTTGTCAAAGATAATTCTTAGTTGTCTACAATAGTTTGTAATATTAGATGAGAGGGGTAGTACGGACATAGACGAGAAGAAATATGATTTTGTGATGAATACTCATTGTCCTTCAAGCTCTGGTTTAGGTTTTAGTCTACACCAACTCCTGAGAAGGATATTTGTCTCTTTAGCGGGTAGATGTTCCACTTTCCTCACCAGCCACTTGTTTACTTCGGGTCTGTCGTTTGATGCAGGCAGTTAGCGAACACTCGGCTTGTTTGATTTTGTTTACTGGGGACGGCTGCTGCAGCCCATGTTCAGCTGGAAGACCAAGACAGTGATCTAAAAGAGGCAAAAATGTGCTCAGAGCTGCAGAGCTGGATGTTCTGTTTTTGTTGATGAACAACCAATTAGCTGAACTGGGTGTTTTATTTTGACTTCTCCTTCAGACTGAAGACTGAAATATATGATAAAAAGGGGAACGGTGGCATCAAATAATCTACATTGCTCAGTATCTTGAAATGTATTACTTCTGCTGAAACAAAGCTGTCGGCTGTAACTAATTTGATTTTGGACGTGTTATAACTGGCTTGATAAGTCTGAAGTGTCAAGACTTGTGAAGTGTAGCGCCTCTCTGTTTTTTTCCAGCCTCTCACGCTGCCGAGCAGCTCCCGTAAATGACTTTCTTACTGACAGATCTCTTTTTCTCTCCCTCGGGGTTATGTTCTTTCTCCAAGCTCCTACTTTCTTAACACTAATGACTAACCGCAGCCAGTATGTAGATAGACTATTTTTTTGATCAAGTTTGCGGTTCAATAAGGTCATTTTTTTATCTTTTACAAAGGAGAGAAAATAGCCACGGCCTTTATGTTGATCACTTAGTGTCCCCATGGTGTGGCAGATTCATCCCCATGTTGCTTTAAAAACTGAGGACAAAGTCATAACCTTTACTGGAACCTACTGTGATAAAAGGAAATATAATTGAACTGGTGGAACTGCAAATATCTGTTATCTTACAGTGGTCTCGTCTTGCATTGCCAGACCTTCCTCCACAGCGCTGCGGAGGATGGTCTGGCTAGTCCACACAGCATTCCAGGATGGGAGAAAAACGTGCTCTTGTTTATTGCCATTCCTTTAAACCAATCACAATCGTCATGGGTGGCGCTGAGCGCCGGACGGAGCCACGGAGCTGCTGCAAAATAGCCTCGGAAAGGAACTTGTTTTGTGTACGTTTAAAAGTTGTTTTAGTCGTGCGAGAGAAAACTCAGATTGGACAGATAGTCTAACTAGCTGTCTGGATTTACCCTGCAGAGATCTGAGGAGCAGTTAACCATAGTCCTCCAGAGTTAAAATATCAACACAAAGAAAGCGGAAGGTAACGGACATCCGGCCGAAACGAGGGACATTCGGCGGAATTTCCCGCGGCACCGGAGCAATGTAGTAAACGGGCAACGGAAGTGTAACATTGTGGATATAGACTTAGAAGTGGACAAACTCTTTAAATGTTTCATGAGAGTTTCATTGCACGTATTTTGGATCTTGACTTTAGCAATCCCAACAGATCAGTGAGCTTGGTGAAAAGTAGCAAGGAAGGTTACTGGCGTGCAGCAGGACAAACTGACTCAACCTTTGGGAAGCATATGGCGATGAAAGCTCATGCTGCTCCTGACTGCCTCCGTCTTCGAGGGGGATGTGAGCCCTCCGGGTAACATGTTAGAGTGCCAAAATTTAAGAGTAAAATAAAATAGGATTACTTTACTCACACTGTTTATTTGCTTAATTTGGAGACAAAACTATGTCGCTTTTGAACTGCGCAAGAATGTCGTATTTTCCACTGATTATCAACTTTTTATAGGACTATATGACTCTGGAGCTATTGTTTTTTTTTTTTGTCCGTATATTAAATTTGATAGTGTTTTCTGTGTGTTTTATTGTTTTGTTTAATTGCTTTTATTATTGTATGTATTTAATCAGAATTCTCATCTAGAAACTAACAAAAAGAAATCCCTTCTGGGACAATAAAGGTTTAATTTAAAAGGGAAATTAAGTGAAGTGAAATAAAGTGGGGGTGTGGGGGTGTGTGTGTGTGTGTGTGTGTGTGTGTGTGTGTGTGTGTGTGTGTGTGTTTACCAACGTCCTCCATACAATCAGAATAAATGCTTTCTTTCTAATTGAAAGGAAAAGCAAACAAGTGCTTCACCTTCCCACCGTCTTCATTTTACCAAATGCACCACTCAACTCTGATAGAAGGAACTATTATATTATACTGTATTATATTATATTCAATTATATTAGTGGACTGTTCTGGGCTTCTAGAGGGAAATAAGAGTTTATATTATATTTGTTTTAAAGACATCCAGACTTCCACATTATAGCAGAGCAGCAAACCTAGAATCCAACCGTAGTCTTGTAGTTTGGACTCAAACCTGTAACCTACAGCAGCTGTCTTTGCCCAAAGCAGATATAAAAAAAAATTAATAAGTTTAAAGGCAAAGAAAACGTTTCATTAAATTCTCTCTGTGTGGGTTAAATCAATGAGTACTTTGCGAGGTCTGTTAGTTTGGCAAATGTGGTTTCTCTTGTTCATTTACTGGAAATTAGATGTAGGTCAAGAACAGAATGACCCATCCTCCTCTCAGCTGAACAGACAGACTCGCATAGATATAACCAGAAACTGGATGGGAAACTAATGGTTTGTTGAAATGGGGAAAGCAGAAAAGGTAAGGAAAAGGTTTGGTAATTCGTTCTTTATCCTTTTTAGAATATGTCCCACACTAAAACACTAACACAAGAGAAAGCGGAAGGTAACGGACATCTGGCTGAAACAAGGGACATCCGGCGAAATTTCCCGCGGCACCGGAGCAATCCCGGAAGTGGAACGTTGTGGATATAGACTTACAGTTTAGAATATGTCCCAGGATTCATCTTTACAGAAAGACAAGACTTCCAATTGTTCTTGACGTCTATATCTCATTCATATCCAGTTACAAGACACTTATTGTAGGTTTGCATCTCTCTCTACTGCTACCCTCTTTATGAAAGAAATGGAGACAAATTAAGTACCTGGAGACACAATTTAGTATTTTGAAGGAATTAATTAAGCAATTCAAAAATTTGAAATACTAAATTTAAGGGGTCAGGTAAACGGAATTCACAGATGCGTGCGTGCGTGCGTGCGTGCGTGCGTGCGTGCGTGCGTGCGTGCGTGCGTGCGTGCATGCGTGCGTGCATGCGTGCGTGCATGCGTGCGTAACAGCTGAAAATGTGTAAAGATTCTTGTGATAGTTACTGTTAATTCTACTAATAAGGTGCTTTATAACAAATGTGAACAAACAGCAAAACAAAATCAATTAGAAAAGGGTCATAGCAATGTACAATTTTCAGATTTTCAACCTTATTTTATACATCAGTCAGCGGTCTATCATGATAATAATGTTCTGTTTATCACTATCTGTGAGTTAGCTTAGTTTAATAAGCTGATGGTGAAAGAGCTACACGGGAGAGTTTAGCTGCTTCTCAAGTCTTTGCCTCTGGGAAATGCACTTCTGCTCACTCAGCTGTTGGAGTTGCTGCATTTCAGTTAGCCAAAACAACTTTCCTTTTGTACGCGCAGGGGACCTCCTGGATCACTTCACATTTCATGAAATGTTGTCAGAGTCAAAGCATGCTGGCAGACTCAGGGTTGTGTGTGCTGAGGGACTGCAACAAAGAGAGGCAGAGGCTCCTGCTGCTGCTGCCCGCAAGCTGCAGCTCGAGCTGGGATTTTAAAGGCTGAGCTGCCCTGAGCTCACTGGATGTATCTGTTCTCCAGCTGCCCACCGAGTTGCACTGAGGTTTTTTTTTTTTTTTTTCCCACGGTGGGAAATCTGTAGCAGGAGAAGTTAACCCTCTCCTTGATTTCATGTTGTTTATGGAGAAGGAGAACCAGGAAATGAGTCGGGGGGGGAAATGCAACGCTACCAAGCCATGGTCGAGCGATGTGCGTCACCGCGACGTGTACATTTTTCGAGAGGTGCACGTCAGGCTACAGCGTAGGGTCCGGCGTGTCCCCACGTACCTACGTACGTAGCCACGGCGTAGATTTTACGCAGAAGCATAAATTACGCTTTACGAAGCAGCCAAGTAAACAAACTTTGGTCTGAGGGTTTGCCACACTCGTTGCACACATTCATGTCAGCCTCGTTGTCGTAATAACAGCTGGTGAATACAGGGAATTCCAGATCTCCCAGTTGACAAAAAAAAAAACAGAAGTGCCAACAAATTAGTGACAAAATGGCAAATAAAGGAAATGTAATTCAAACACAACTACAATTGATTCAACTAATCAGAAGAACAGTATCGCACAGTTTTATGTATTTGTGGTTTAATGAACCTTTACAAAATATGTAACACAGTGAAAGTTTCTAATTTAGGCTTCATGTCAATATATCTGGTATGAATATGGATTTAGCAATGGGTTTAACCATCTTGAAAACAATGTGTGAATATCCCGAAGTCATTACTGGGGTGTGTTTTTGTTCTTCTCTATTGTTCCAGCATATGGATATCATGTGCAAAGCATACTGGTACATGTAGGCACTGAAGCGGAGGGCTCCAGGCTAATTAACTTGATGACACGACAACAAAGAAGGACATTTGCATTTGAGCAAAACTTACTCAAAAATCTTAAATTTCAATGGCAACTGGGAAGATTTTTTTTATGCTGCCTAATTTCTCCGGCAGTGAGCTGAAGTCCAGCATTAAAGGTGCAAAAATATATAATGTTTGCATGAAAAAAGGGTCAAGAACAAGAACAGTTTTTTCTCTGTAAGGACAGGTGGCTCATGACTTTAAAAGAACGACAACTTTCTTCAGACCCACACTAGATGCAGAGTCTTGAGCACAAGGGGAAGATGTGTGTGAATGTGGATGTAGCCTAAAGACGTGAGAGATCAAACATATGGCAGTGCGTCTGGCTTAATATCAGTAATGCAGAATTTTATGCATATTTGACAAAGTTGTGTTGCGTAAAAGGGGCAAAGAGGATGAGTAACATTTGGAACGGGGCTGTGCTGCAAACAAATTTAAACTGATGCTCCTGACTACCTTTGACAATAGCACATCCAAAGAACGGCTTATGTAACTTGGATGATGAATTTTGAGTCCAACTCTTTGCCACCAGGCTTGAATATTCCAAAACTGAGGATAAACAGCCAAATATGCCTTTGCTAAAGGTGGTTTTGCAAAACAGTTTTTTCTCTCCTTGATGAGTCAAACTTTTCAGACTTTTCAGGCGGTTTTCCAACAATGTTTCGGATGTGTTTTGTACTGCTGTCCTCTGGTTCAGTCCAGTGTTTGGTCCCTTTTGTGCCTGGTTAATTAGAACAAGTTAACCTGATTATCTTGATGGGACATTACCTCAGTTTGAACTTTGACTGACCTCTTTCAGGAACCAGGTAATTGCTGCAACATCAACAGATCTGTGACACATCTGTAGCAGCCATTAATGGAAAGCAATATGCCACTAAACCAATCATTGTTTTGTGATTGGCAGGTCATGCAGGTCAAAAGACATCTAGCTCAAAACTGCGCTATCTTTTGACCTGCAGATCATCAAATCAATGTTTACTGGAAGGTTTGGTCTGTCTAATCATCATATGCAAAGTGAAGTGAAAATAATTAAACAAAACAAAGGTAGCTAACTGTGCCAACACATGTATGTGCAGCAAATGTTTTGAAAAACACATTTATACTTAATAATGGGCAATTTAGAGTTTCCTTTTCACCAGATCAGACTGTGAGTGCTCTGGGTTTTGGAAAAGAACATTTAATCTCCACACACACAAAAAAACTAATGCTGGAAATAGATTACACAATATTGTTTTAATTCCGAGGTGATGTACATTACTTTTCTTCCACTTTGAAACACTTTAAAGAGCTCATATTATGCTCATTTCCAGGTTCATAATTGTATTTAGAGGTTATATCAGAATAGGTTTAATTTTCAAAAAACACCATATTTTTGTTGTACTACACATTGCTGCAGCTACAGCTAGCTACAGCTAGCTCTCTGTATCTTTGTTGGGAGTCGCACATGCACAGTACCTAGGTAAGGACTACTAGCCAGTCAGAAGCAGAGTATGAGGGCGTGCCACGCTAGCAGCTAGGCGAGCATTATAACGTGTTACAAAGTGACCACGTTTGTCTCTGAAGTAAAGGCTGGACTACAATAGAGCTGTTTGGAGCAGTTTGTGAACAGTGTTTTCTGTTGGAGATGGTAAGTCCCTTTGGGGTGGACTTTGGGCTTTTTCACTTTGTAAACCTATAACATGTACATAAAAGATATATGACACAATGAAGGAAAGGGGAAAAAGCCAAAAAGCATAATATGAACACTTTAAGGGACGAATAGAGCAATTGACACGCAACACTAATTGTCGTTGTGGACGACTCGTGTGTTATGCGTGGCCATTATCAGTCTGATATCGTAAAGTCAGATTCCAGCATAAGCCACCATACTCTACCCGTCAGATGCACTTTAATACTGTATTTCCTCAGCTGACTTTATCCACCTCTTGGTTTTTCTGGATTTGGTTTCTTGAAAAGATCTACATAATTTGATATTAATTGTATTTAATAGATATACAGTTAAAAATGCAGCCCTGTTAAAACATAAACAGTGTTGAATTGGTACACACCAATAAATGAATCGCTAGTATAACCCAGAGAGTCTTTTAATCGGTGCACATCAGGTCAGCTGAACATGAAAATATGAGAAATTATTCTACAGGACAGCTTACAATTCAACATTTATGATGAGGAAAAAGGTATTTAATAATAAATGAGCAGTGAATATTTACATTATTTGAAATGAGTAGTTCTTTGAAGGAACAAATTTCTTTTCCCTTTTGATGAAATCATGGACCGCTAAAATAAAGACAGGAACGTGACTGTTCTGCAGAACCCAGATTATGTTCAATGTTTTTCAAATACTTTCTATAGTATCGGCACATGGCAACTATGGTATGTCTAAGTTTAGAGAAAAAATTGTAGTCATGGCGGGAAAAAAACCTATAGTTAGGGATACTAAAGCACTTGGCTAAGTTTAGGTAAAGATTACAGTTGTGGGTAAAAAGGCATTCATTGGAAAAAAATCATAATTTTAAAACAGTTTTGAGTAATCCAATTAAATAGAGAAGACAGATCTTTGTAAAGCAGAGGTCTCAGCAGATATGTTTGAAATATTACTTACGGCATCTTTACCATCAGATTGTTACAAACTGTATTGCCCATTTTTTTCAGTGTTGGGCTTTAATTTGGTGAATTTTCTTGTGAGATTTCTGGCTGAGATCGCCATGAAACATCCTTCTTGGCTGGTCAGCTGTGCAGCAGCCAGTGAATTCACAATTTCTAGCAGCCAATGTGATTTTGTGCCTGCCAAATTATTTTTTGGATCACAAAAGTCGGATGGAACACAGGTGGGCTACCTTCCAGAGCGGCTAGTAGACCCGACAGACTTCAAAGCCAAAGTCAAAATGAGTGTGCACACACATGCATGTGCACAGCCTGCCACCCGCACACACATATACACACTCACAAACTGTACACACACACACACACACACACACACACACACACACACACACAGAAAGTCTCTGTGTCTTGATAGCGAATATTTCATGGCTCATTTGTCTGAGTGTCTGAACAACAGAAAGCAAGAGAGACAGCGAGATAAAAACTAATGATAGAGACAGGAAGCGAGAGGATGAATAATAGAAAGAAAAGATGAGAGGGAGTGCGAATAATAAAAAAGAGAAGATGAGACAGTAGAGGGAGAATGGGTGTTAAAGTAATGATGCAGGAATATCATCCTCCTTATTGTCTCTGCCTATCTCTGTCTCCTGTCTTTGTCTTGTTCTCCTTCCGTCTCTACTCTTTGTCTCTCCATATCTCCGTCTTTTTGCGTTTGTCTCTCATATTTCAAGTTATTTCATCATCTTCCACACAGCAGAGACAAGGCCAGGTCAAAAATCAATCCTGGACTATTTTATTTTCACTTGAACCGAGACCATAAAGGAGCTCTTGGTGGTTCACATCCATGGAAAGGTTACTGAACGGGACTAGAGAAGATGTCACTGAAAGACACGCAAAACAGCCACAGAGAGACGCAAAACGACTTCAAAGAGAACCAAAATGGCAACAAAAGACCCAAACAACCATGAAGAGACACAAAATGGTGACAAACAGAAGCAAAACGGCCACAAAGAGATGCAAAATTACATCAAAGAGACACAAAACGACTACAATGAGATGACAAGTGGCCACAAAGAGACGCAAACAACTACAAAGACACAAAGTGACCAGCAAAATGGCTACAGAGAGATGTCAAACAACTGCAAAGAGACACAAAATGACTACCCTGTGGAGTAAAAAATGACTACAAAGAAATGCAAAATGGTCCCAAAGAGATGCCAACCACGTCGGACAGTCTGGCGAGGTCAGTGACTCGAGTCTGTTCGGTGTGTTCCGTGCCGTCGTCCGTCCGAGGGGCCGTCGTCCTTCATTTTGGCCGATTTGACATGTATAATCGGCGGGGCGGGAACTGCCGGCAGTCGGGCTCAAATGACCCATCTGATTGGTAGTGCGCTAACCCGGAAATGGGGATTGGAATGAGCGTGACTAGAGTCTCTCAAAATCTGCCGAAATTTTTTTAAACTGACCTTTGTTGATCTGAAATGAAGACAGATTCAGCAACTGCACGGCCTATTTCTCACTTAAAATTTTTTTCAGAAACTCGTTTCGGTGAACTATTTTAGTACAATATGAGATCGTATTCTGAACAAGCCGCAACGACAGTTTTTCCACACATTTCCGGAAAAACCAGACCCACGTGACGCGTTCATCCAATCAGCTGCCGGTTTTCATTTTTGGGCGACAATACAGATTAGCGCCGCCTGCTGTTATGGAGACGTATTACGTCTCATCGCTTTGGTGTGTCCTGAGGCACTTTTTTGACCAATGTGGGGAGACTGATCAGTCCAACTGCCTTTTCTGCTGAGGGTCGGCCATCTGGTCGGTGTGTCTCGACCTTTAGGCACCAAAACGACCAGTTAAGTTTAGAAAAAAGATTGTGGTTTGTATTAAAACACTCCCAAGGAACACACATTTCCTGGGTGAAAGTCTTTTGTTTTCCCCAGGAAGCAAACTCCGCTCCCTGGCTTGAACGCCCACCCATCCACCCATCCTGACCACTTCTATACGTGGCCAGCCCCAGTCTTCTACAGCAGCAGTCAATGTGGTGCGCACAGCAACAAAAAAAACGTGGAAATCATATGAATTACAGTGCTTATCTTTTCAGAGCTTTTCGAGGCTGACCACTTAATAATGAGTCTGAAATATATCACAGTAAAATGCACACAGGTGTCTCCTCCGCCAGCCACCTTTCCCTCACAGCTCATTTAAAATGACTGGATTCGTGTGTTTGAAACGTTGCCATCTCCAGGGAGCTCCTTAGGCTGCACGTTACATTTCTTTAACTTTTGAAACTAGCCTTAATTAACACCCCACAGAGATCAGCCGCTTCTCTTTATCAGGGCGCTCCCATTGAAACAGTGAGCAAATGTGTGCATTTTATAATTCTGTTAGTTTGAATTATTCAATCGCAAATAAGCAAATACAAAAGCATGAGGAAATGCAGCGTAACAGCATGGTTCAGTGAAAGGGGAAATGAGTCTGAAGAACAAGTTCCTTTGATAGGAATGTGACATCCCCGAATCATGACTCCTTTCTTCTCCGTCTCTCCCTTTGACCCTCCCCTTTCCTCCTCCTCTGCTCTCTCATTATGTGCGGCTTTAATTAGCCCGTCTGATTCGGCAACTGGACTTCAGAGAGACAGCAAGAGAGGAAGACAGAGTGCTAGAGACAGGGATGGAGGAGGGAAATATGCAAAGATAAAGGAAGAAGTAAAGAGGGATTTTTGAAGTTGACAGTATACTTTGTGGGTTAATTACACAGGCTTTCCCTCCCACTTCTCCTTCACTTCTTTATTTTGTGAAAGAAAAATATATGTAGATGAAAGGGTGTTGGACTAAAATTATCTCGTTATAAACCGATAATATATAATAATAATAATTTTTAAAAAATGTAGGACTGTAGATTTACATTTGTACTTACTTTGCTTACTTTGCCATTTTTTGAGTTATACAGTATTAATTGCATTATTCATGTTAGTAAATTGTTTGTGAAGCGTAATATTATATTAAAGATTCCAAATTAAAAGTGAACTAATGTTGGTTCAGAGGTTTTTCCTAACTAATAAGAATTAAAGTCTTTAGGAAACACTGGCAGCTCAAGTAGATTTATGGATTAGTTGCTCAATAGAAAATTCAAATTTGAAACTAGTCATTTTAAGTAATTCTTCTGCCCAAATACTTTTCTGCCTTTTTTGTTTGTTTTTTATGCGTTAGCAAACTGAATATTTAAATTATGACTAATTTGTCACTGTTTTATCATCCACACAATTAATTAATTGAGAAAATAACCAGCAAATTAATGAAAATAATCATGATAAAAAGTAGTTTCAAAAATAGCGCAAACTGCTGCCGGTGACTTTGGTTTTAAAGTATTTTTATCAGCCTACTGACACCATATGGGTTGAACTCCATTGTTTATGTGTTGTTGTTGTGCCTCAGCATGCTCCCACACATGCTAGATTGGCACGTTGTGTTTAATGCCACCTACTTTTTACTCCTCAGCGTGAACTCTTATTATATGGAAGACTTGCTCGTTCATCCATCCTGTCCATGCTGCTTGCTTTACTATTTATTTTATGAGTTCCTACCTGTTTCCTTTATCCACTGTACAGTGATCATTGTCACTCTGTTCAGGCTGTTTACCCTCACAGGCTTCCCACAGATAAACACTGCCTAAACACATCTGGTTCCAAACATTTTGGAAATCCTTGCGTGTCCGTGCAACCGACACAAGTCCACAGCGGTCCGCTGCGTGTATGTATGAGGCCATCTCCACCGCATCCATCTGTGAGGTTGTCAGCTTTGTGTCTGCCTGGCTCAGAGCACCGTCTAGCAAAAAGCCACAAAGCTTAAAACGCTCTCAAAAGTTAGCTTTGGCTGCTTCTCGCTTGCCTTGATTACTCTGCTACCAGCCTCTGTCACGTCTCATGTGGAGCTTGTGAGCGCGCAGCTGAGAAGGCAGTGTCGCTGTCAAATCTGTCCCTGGGAAAAGTAACGTTGCACCGAATTGAAAAAGGAACTACGTTTTGTTACCAAATTTTCAGTAGTAGTGTGTTACACTACTTTTTACCACTACTTACAGTTTAGTTACAACACTGGTTGTGTATTTTGTATTTTTCAAGTAGTTTTTAAAATCAGTAATTTAAAATGTACTTGATTACGTTTTGAGTAAAGTATTGTATTTCGCTACGTTACAAATCCCATCCGTTACTGAGTAAAAAATAAAAACTTAGACTAACGAAAATCGAAAGGAAGAAAAGAAATCGCACCCGGAACCACTACAGTGACGAATGATCAGCATCTAGGCTGCCTACCAGGCGCCAAGTCTTTCTGTAGGAGATTGAGAACGAGATGGAGGTGGATCAGGCGAGCGACGACGGTTCAGAGACTGTTTCAGTAGAAATGCTAGCTGAAACATCGAATTCCGCTTCCACATTTAAATTTTTCATTTAAATTCAAGAGGGCCAATAGTATCATCATGCAATGCCAGATGTGCCTGCCAAAGGTGACTGAACTGGCAGTGTTCAATAACGCCACATCTAATCTGCGGAAGCATGTTTTGGTAAGTATTTGTGCATTGGTACTTCAAACAAAGTTTTCATGACTAATAGTAAATTGCCAATTAGCAAAACAACATGTTTCGTGGCATTGCTAATTTTTGTCTAGCACTAGCAGCCCGTAGGACAACGTATGTAGGACACTGGCTAAATTGTGTGACATGTGTTATGTTGTTATTACATGTGCATACATTTGTATATATGTTTATACATTTGTATAGATGTGTCTTTAATTAAAAACAAAATAGTTTTGGATTTATGACCCCTTGTCCTATTTTCACTACATGGGAGAGATCCCCCCGCCCTGTTTTACAGTTTTTTTTTATGTAACTAAGTAACTTTTACATTTTAAATGAACTACTTATTACTTTTACTTGAGTAATTTTTCAGACAGGTAATTTCACTTGTACTTGAGTAATAGTTCATCAAAGTATTGGTACTTTGAGTACAATATTTTTAGTACTTTTTCCACCTCTGGCCCCTTGCAACATAATGTCTATGAGTTGCGAGCTCAGACTGTATATAAAGATTTATATTTACTTCCTCCCACTGTACAAAAATTAAGCCAAAATATCCTGGATATGGGTGCCGCCATCTTATATAATTTTGGAGCCTGAGTCTGTGCAGTATTGATCAGGCGGTGGAGCTGCGGTATCAAAGTCCCACTCGTACACCCGCCCAGCCAATCACAGTCAGTCACAACTGTCAATCATGACATTTACCCTGTTTTTACAGCATCAAATAACTAATAAAAACCAAGCTTATCAGAAAAATTAATGCTTGAACAAACATCAGCATGATAAGAACTACCTAAAATGACAAAAACCATCTTTGGGAAAAATGTATTTGACGTGTACTTGATTTTTTTAGTTTGGTCCATGTCCGGGCGGGATTTATGAGCTATACTGCAGCCAGCCACCAGTGGGGTGATCAAGATGGCTTCACTCATACAGGCTATGCATCAACCCCTGGTTGCGAGCAGCAAAAAATCTTTAAATTGTTTTAGAGGCCTGAAGAAGTACAACCATCCACATATTTCACAATGTCAAACAGTCAAATCAGATACATGATTTATGTAGACAAAATATTTTTTCTATTCTTATTTTATAAGCAGGACCACACGGAATCTGCAGACACAGAATTCCCCCCAGATTTTCTGCAGATTTTCCTCAGATTTTAAACAAATTAAAATAAAACTCAGAATGTTTACACATTTCCACCCTAAGCAGGAAAACAGTCCGCTAAATTCTGCAGATTTTCATTCTGCATCCCTGCTAAAAACTTCTGCAGATTGGGTCTGGTTATTAGTTATCTTGCAACATTGGCATTTTTTTCCCCCCAGGTTGGGAAACCACTATAACAGATTTTTTACATAGCCGATATTTTGATTATAATAGCATGAGAACACCAGAGGTGGATTGATTACAATATTGTACTCAAGTATAAGTACTGTTACTTTAAAAGAAATGTTACTCATTAAGTAAAGTATGTAAATGTACTCTGAGTAAACCAAAGACTTTCAGAAGGCTTTGATGCAGTCTTGCGTGGTAAATCTTTCATGAATCTGGCCCTTTAAGAAGTCCTACCAAATCTGCGACAACAAGATAAAAATGAGACGGGCATATTGACATTAATATTGCATCATTTTCAAGAGTGTTTGCCATGTTTTTTCGTGACCACGACCCACATTCTAGCCAAACAGTCTAATCCTATGAATAAACATTGTTTAAATTAGACAAGACACACACACACACATACACACACACACACACACACACACACACACACACACACTGTACGCTGTCCTCAGTTTTTACAGGAAAGCCTTCATCACTAAGGCTTTAACACAGAACTCATCTCTCACAGTTAAGGCAGTTAGTTCATGTTAGACGGAGACTTTATTGCTCATGCTGGCTGAAAAAAGAAGGCAATTGTGTTGTGTTTTCAACAGAGAGACAAGCTGAGCATCACCTTTCCATCTCTAAATGAATGAGAGGCGATGCTGCTCAAAAATGAGCCGGTGGGCCTGCTGTAGCACTTCACCTCCACTTTACAGTCGGTATTGAAGGCTTTTATCCTGCAGACTACAGAACCTGGAAATCATAGAGAACCACGTTGATTGAAGATGTAGATTAAAATGCATTTGAGTGGCAGCTTTAATAAAATGCTGTCAGTACTGTTGTCCTCAAAAAATGTTTCAAGTGTGGTGGTTGAGGACCTTGGCACACCATGGGAACACTGGTGCTGAGTGGATGCGCCATTGGCGTGTGTGTGTGTGTGTGTGTGTGTGTGTGTGTGTGTGTGTGTGTGTGTGTGTGTGTGTGTGTGTGTGTGCGCATGCACATGCGTGCATGCCTGCGTGTGTGTGTGGTGTGTAATGTTGCAGGAAGGTATCTGCAGCCAGAGGGCCAGATGGAGACAAATGGATGATCTTTCAAGACAACAGCCCTCCAATTAACACACAGACACTCTCACAAATCACACTCACACACCCCACACTCATGCAAAGCAAACAGGCACACACACTCATACAACTATATCAGCCATGCACACACTCTCTTACACATTATACACACACACACACACACACACACACACACACACACACAGTACATATATAGAGGTGCACACAACTGAGTATGACGTGATAGTTTTGTTTCATTAAAAAAAAAGACAATAATATAGATTAATTCTCTAATTTTCTCTTACTTTGAATTCATGTCAGCATTAACGCGTTAATCGCGATGTGATTAAGGGCCGAGCATAACGCGTTCATTTTTTTTAATCGTATTAATCACATGCCGCCATTTATTCATTTATTTTACACTTCACTCGGCTTTGCGTCGTGCCTAACAACGCCCCTTAGCTGTTCTAAAATCACTAGAATCTAGCTAGGCTACTATTTTGACCCTTTGTCGCACCTTTACTTATCATCAAGCTGCCACTTCCTCGTAACACATCCTGCTGCTGCAGGCTGCAGGCATGATGGAGAAAGACAGCAGCAATAACTCTGAATGGAGCTTTTTATTTTCCAAAACTCCCGGACGGCTCAGTAGACAAGTCGAAAGCCATATGCACATTGTGTAAAGCCGAATTGAAATATCACCGAAGCACGTCAAGCTTGAGCTACCACCTACGAGCTAAGTGTAGTAGTACAGTTAACGTGACTCAGGTTGATGCTAGCAGGCTCAGGTAAAGCACTATTTTGGAGAGTGCTACTTGCCGACCTGTGGATGAAACCAAATCCCCAAAAATTACTACAGCTCTTGCGAAATGGGTGGCAACTAACTGCAGACCTGTCAGCATCGTAGAAGACTCGGGTCTTAAAGACGTACTACGGTTGGCATGTTCTGAATTGTGCAATAATGACAGATTCACACATTTTTCTTTTGTT